>NC_046244.1:3465892-3661622 GCF_009819885.2 Catharus ustulatus
CCAATTAGTAACAGGATCGCGGCATAGCGGGCTTTACTGGCTCGGGGCGGGGCCAGGCAGGCTCGGCCCGCTCATGGTTGCCGACGGGGCCGGGTGGCCCAGCTCAGCGCCACGGCTCGGCGGGGCTGGCCGGGTGGTGCTGCCGCCGCCGCCGGGCTCACTGGCCCCCCTCTCCCGTCAGCACCGCCCCGCTGCCGCGTTCGCTCGCCCGGCTGGCAGGGCTGCCGCCGCCGGGCTCGCCGCCCGCCCCGCTGCCGCTTTCGCTCGCCCCGCGCCGCGCCTCGCGAGCGCCGCGCCCGCCCCGCGCCGCGCCCGCCCCGCGCCGCTTTCGCGGCTCGCGGCGGCGCTTTCGCGGCTCGCGGTTCGCGGCTCGCGGTTCGCGGCTCGCGGCTCGCGGTTCGCGGCTCGCGGTTCGCGGCGGCGCTTTCGCGGCTCGCGGTTCGCGGCTCGCGGTTCGCGGCGGCGCTTTCGCGGCTCGCGGCTCGCGGCTCGCGGTTCGCGGCTCGCGGTTCGCGGCTCACGGTTCGCGGCTCGCGGTTCGCGGCTCGCGGTTCGCGGCTCGCGGCGGCGCTTTCGCGGCTCGCGGCTCGCGGCGGCGCTTTCGCGAGCGCCGCTTTCGCTCGCCCCGCCGGCAGGGCTGCCGCCGCCGCCACCAGGCTCGCCGGCCGCCCCCTCCCGTCTGCACCGCCGCCGCGTTTCCTCGCCCTGGCCGGCACTGCAGGCCCCCGCACCGCCGGGCTCCCCCACGCTGCTGGCCCCGATTATGCTGGGCTTCCCCCGCTGCCAGGCAGCCCCACCCGCCGGCCTTCCTGCTTCTGCCATGCTCCCCTGCACTGCTAGCCCCAGTTCTCCCGGGCTCCCCCGCCCTGCTGGCTCAGGCTCTGCCGCCCGCCCCCGACACTGCTGGCCCCGCCTCTGCCAGGCTTTCCCACCTCTGCCGGGGCCGGCCGGGCTCCAGCTTGGCTTGGGGCTGCCGCGGGCTCTCACTTCCGTGTTGGCAGCTTTTAGAATTTTGTTAATAGATTAGCCGCCCCGGAATATTAGCCGCACTTCCGGGTTTCCACCAAAATTTTGGTCAAATTGGTGCGGCTTGTATTCGTGAAATTACTGTATGTTGTTGCAGTAAAGGCAAAGGCTTGGGAGCCAAGAGAGGGATGGGAGCAGTTCAGAAATTCCCTTTATGGCCCCCTGATTTTGGAGTGGAAGGAAAAAGCAGGGGAGGTGGGTGGTGAACCCATGCCCAGTGCTCTGCTCCTTCTGCTGCCTTGATGTGTAAATAACAGATAAAGGTACTGCACAGAGTTTTCCTGAGAAAAAGGAATTTCAAAGTCTGTGCTGTTTGGCTTTGATAACCATTCTTTAGCCTATACCCAGAGTGTCCAGCACCACAATATCTCATCAGCTTTAGCCCAAGGTGTGATTCTGTGATCAAAGTGCAGCCTTTAACCAGCCTGTAGCAGGGAGCTGTTTCTCAGCATCTCTTCCCAGTAACACTGCTCTCTCTCAGTGTGGCTTTGTGATTCCATCCATCCTTGCAGCAGGAAACAACTCAGGTCAAATCAAGTCATGCCTTTGTCCCCCTGCATCCTCACCTGCAAAAGTCCTGTAAATCTCTTCAAAGTAGAGTTTCCTTCTTTTCATTAATCCATAGTTTAAAATGACTTTGTAATGAAACTTTTTAGGACTTCATCATGATCTTTTATTAAATAACCTAACAAACCCCCTCCTAATTTCTCCAGCAAGTTCTGACTCAAACCATAAATGTTTCAATCCAATGGGGAAAAACAAAGATTTAAAAATCTCCCCAAAGATCTGTGTGTTAGAGCTCACTTGTGGGTCCATTCCAGCTAAGATTATTTGTGATCTGGAAATAAAGATTCAATATTTCAACTTCTGGAGCTGTAATTTTATTTTTTATTTTTTTGCCAAGTAAATCATTTGACCAAGCACATGTTTCTGGATCTGCTCTGGCACAGAAAGCACGTGGGAAGATGCTGCTTCCAGGAGGCTCACGTGGATGGGGAAGGGTTTGTATCATGAAATCCCACTCTCTTTCAGAAACTGCTCAAATGCCATTACAGGCAGCACACAATTAGTGCTCTGACTCTGAGCTGTTTGGGTGTAGCAAGATAATTCCCTGTTGCCAACTTTCTTCTCCATTTCCAGGCTGACTTTCAACATCTCTTTGTTTCGTGCAGCACGACTTTCTGAGTAATAGGAGATGATTTACTGGATGTCAAATCTCAGCTTTGATGAGCTCTAAGGTGAATCTTCAATAAATTAAATGTTTTTCAAGAGCACAAAGCTACATGCAAAACTAAACAACCAAAACCACCCTGGGTTTGCTGCCTGCCAAGCTCCTGACTTCCAGAATGTCAATCCCTCAGCAAAATGATTTGCACTACACAGTAATGAGCTTGGTTGTTGTTCAGATATCCAGAAATGTTTATTATAGTTAATATGTTTATTTTTAATAGCTATATTTATAAATATGCAATATTTATTATACATTATGATAGATAATTTATCAAGGTTATTTAATATAATAAACAGCATTAAATATTGTTTGTACAGGGTTGCCTGTCCCTCTTGGAGACACCCAGGAGTGACATTTTGCTCCTTACAGCCAGTGTGGCTTCAACTTCTGCCCATTGGTTTTTCATATTTCCCTTTTCCAGTGAAAGTCCCTGTAAAAAAGTCACTTCTTGGTCTTCCTGGCATAAACTGAACAAATCAAGTAATTTAAAGTCTGACTCTTGATTAAGATTTGTAGGATCAGGCCTCAGATATCCTCTCTGTTCCTTCCCAATATATCCATGGTCACTGTGTGTGGGATATTCATGGAATCCCAGAACATTTTGGGTTAAAGGGACCTTCAGGATCCTGCAGCTCCAATCCCCAGTTCTGGGTGGGTTAACAGGGTGGCAAATTAAAATAAAGGAATCAATGTTCTGTGTCCATGTGGAAGGATCAGCCTCTTCCTCCCTGTGCTTGCACATACAGATGAGGTGTGGAACAATAAATCAATGCCTCAGTTCCTACAGAGGCACTGGAGGAATGGCAGGGCTGCAGGGATGGATAAAGCTGAGCTTTTATCGCTCTCTCATCAGTAAACATTGCAAATGATCGATTAGGCAGGGAAATGTTCAGGACAGCTTTTGATTATCAGCTTGTCAGGTTCTTCAGCCTCCCTGAAGTGCGCTGGGGCTGCCAGGGATGCTCCAGCTGGGAGATCTCATCCTTGGCACGGACCAAGGGCTCCCATCCCTTCCCCACCCCTGTGCCAAGGCTGGACCCTTCCCTCCCTCCATTCTGGGGCACACTGCAATTATTGGAATCAAACAACTCACAAATATCTGGGCCAAGAGCAGCGATTTGGGATTAATCACCGTTTTAATTTGACAGAAAGTGATCCCACTGTGCTCGCTGCCACGTCTCCTCTCCCCTCCCACCCACGGAGCCGCTGCAGGGTGTCTGAGGGAAATGAGACGTGCAGCCTGCCCTGCCTGGTAAAAGCCTGTTTAAGTGATCAGCCAGAGACTTGGGTGGAATATTAGGCAGTAAAACAGGTTTTCTAGAAAATGAGATTGCCCCTGGCACTGGGAAATCCATTCAGAGATTCACGGCAGTCGGGTGGATATGGTGACATTTGGGACGCAATAGGTATTATTCTTCCTTAATAATTTTGATATGGAAGCACTATAAATTAAGTAGTTTTCAAAGGCAGGACCTGATCCTGCTCTTGCTGTCGTTTCCTACCTGTTTTGGTCTCACTGATTTCATAGATTTTAATACAGAGAAAGAAAGCTGGGATGTAATTTCTGAAGTAACACTAAAATCCAAGCACCTTTCCTGCTCTCTGGTAGGGTCCATGTACAGGAGAGTGACTGGCTCTGCTCCATCAAAACCCTGATGCTTTTGTGCAAGGAAAAAGAACAAATGAGTGTTTTACCCAGGCCAGGCTGTGACAAGGGTGATGCTTTTGGGAAGGATCCTTGTCCCAGCAGCACATTCAAGACCCCTGGGATGGGTGTCTATCCAGGCTGGCTGGTTTACCCCAACACTTATTTCTCTGAATGAAGTGAGCTGGGAGATGTGTGCAATGTGTGGTTTTAGTAAATTAAGCGTTACAAATTCTGCTGCCACCCTTCCCCCCTCACATATGTTCCAGCTTTTCCCAGTATTAAAAAAACAAATAGTCTGCAGTGCAAAACTCCTGAATCTTATTTCCTCATCCCCAGCCCAGGAGAAATCTTGTGCTGTAGATACCAACTGGATACTCCTGGTCCTGGTGGTGCAGAATGGGTCCAAAATAACAAGATTCTGCATGTTTGTGCCTCGTCCTTGCTAGATTTGCTTTTACATATTGCTGTGTTCCAAGAGGAAGAAACAAATAAATGCAGAGGGTTGTTTTTTTTCCCCAAGGCTTCAACAACAGTTGGGAGGATTTGGATTACTGCTGGCTGGGATTAAGTGTCTGGTGTGGGCTGGAAGAGATGAGCCCCAGCAGTGGCAGAGGACGTGGCTCTGGCAGCCTCCTGGCCCTTGGGTGTGGAAGGGGCTGAGTCTGGGAAAAGCAGGGTATTTCTATTCCTTACATCCAATCTTTTGTTCAGAATTGGGAATCAAGAGAGGTAAAGGAGAAGAGAAGGCTCCAGCGAGGGTTTGGAGCCCCTTTCAGTGCCTAAAGGGCTCCAAGGGAGCTGGAGAGGCAGGACAGCAGTGCCAGAGGGCAGGGCTGGAATGGATATGAGGAAGGAATTCTTCCCTGGGAGGGTGGTGGGTGCCCAGAGAAGCTGTGGCTGCTCCTGGATCCCTGGCAGTGTCCTGGGCCAGGCTGGACAGGCTGGGAGCAGCTGGGACAGTGGGAGTGTCCCTGCCGTGGCAGGGATGGAAGAAGATGAGTGTTAAGGTTCCTTGAAGATGAGTTTCAAGGTTCCTTCCAGCCCAAACCATCCTGTGATTCTGTGACTTTCCAAGAGTGCCAAGCCAGACCAGGGCAGGGAGAGGTGCATGGCTGGCAGGAGCAGAGCAAAGGACCCCTCTGGGTGTGAGGTGGATGCAGAGGAGCTGTGAAAGGCAGCCCAAGGCTCCAGCCTTGCACAGGGGAAAAGCAATTCCTGCAGGCATTACCCCCAGCTTGCTCCAGAGGAATTTCAGCACAGAGCAGCCTTGGCACCCCTAGTGCTCCCAGGGAGGACTGATGCTCCAACAAACCTGTCAGAGCACATGCCCTGACTTTTGGGAAGTGCTGAAGTATCTCTGGCTTGGAGCACAGCCCGTGGGAGCTGCAGGTGTTTGCATCCCTGGCTGTGGCAGAGGGAGATGTGCTGCTCCCTGTGCTGCCCAACTGCAGAGGAATTAGAGGCTGCTGTTGAACAAACTGCTCCAGCCCCATCCTTGGGATGTGTGCCAGAGTTCAGCCTGGTGCAGTCTGCAAAGGGAAGATAGAGAACCTGGGGAGTGGAGATCCATCACGGAAGCACTGACAGTTGCTTAACTGAAATATTTTCAAGCCCTGATGGCAGGATAATTTTGTATATCTGACTTTATTTTTAGAGTTTGATTGATAGTTGCAAAGAGGGAAGAGGAGAGCTGGAATTTTCTTCCGAAGGAGTCTGCAAGCCCAGGTTTCCTGTTGTGCCATGTTACAGTTACCTTCAACACGATTCTAGTTTCTGATTAAAATAATTCACCATGTTTCTGCAGCCAGCAGGAGGTTGAAGCAGTTTGTGCAATGCAAAATGTAATAAATGTTTCGGAAGGCAGGGAAAAATATTTAGCAAATCTGGAGTCAAGTCCCATCTCTCTTAATTTGGCCAAACAAGGAGGTAGATAAGGCTTTTGCTTTTGCAGAGCAGGAATTTCAATTACTTGCAGGAAGTTTGCAAATTAGAAAGAAGGAGGTTAACAATGAAAATAATTTCCTTAGGTATGGAGCTCTGCAACGTGATTTAGAAGTGATTAAAATGATAAGCAACTCTGTGGTCCTTGCCAGTGCCTGTGCACTCCAGTTTTTTATGGCAGGGAGTGCTGGGGAGCAGGACTCTGTCCTTTGGTGCCTCAGGTAGCATGAAGGAGATGTTGGTTCCCATTGGGATTTTGGCCAGGGCCAGGCAAGCAGAGAGAATATTTTTAAAGCAGAATATGTAGAGATAAAGGCTTCTGAGGAGGTGCCATCTCCAACTCTTCCAGAGCCTCCTGGACTCACCTGGACAAATCCAACACTTTGGTCTTTCCAGCAAAAAAACAAAAGATGTCAGAGATGGCTGTGTTGCCAACTTCTTGCTTTAGTTCAGCCCAAAGAGACTCTGGGGGTGCTTGATCCAAGCCAAGACCCAACCAGGGAGCCCATATTCTGTTTTATCTGATAAAGAGGCTAAAATATGTATTGTTCCAAAAGGCTAAATATGAGCCATCCTATCTAAGAAAAAAATCACCAAAAAAAATCAGTACTGATTTCCATTGAAATGGAAATGGGGTGATTATATAAATGCTACAGGGATGGGGTACTTGAGGAAAGTGGTTTGTTAGAACCCAAAGGCCAGGTCAGTCTGCATTTGGTTCATCTGGATGCTCCCAGGTAGTTCAAAGGGGGACAGGAGGTGCAAGAGCTGCCCTTACCCACTGCAGTGACATCTCCAGCAGCAGGATTTTTAGTCATCACATTTGTACATAAAGCCCAGGGATAGACAGCTCATGGCCAAATTAAATAAAGTTACTGGTGTTTTCAGTGTTGTTTTACTGGTTTTTACTGTTTTTCTGTTCTGTTTTTTCTCACTCTCTCATTAGGCAGATGCTGTTTTGTGGCCACTTTTATTCTCTTCCCATCAGTTGGTTGCATTGATAATCAATCTTTTGAAGCACAGGGTCTTTTCTGGGTTTGAATTCTTTGGATTTTAGTAAATAAATGTGCATTTGTGTAGAATGGAAACTTTGCTCCTTATCAGGATCATCTGTCTTGGTGAAATGACTTGGAACAGCTGTTCCATGAAGCAAAATCTGATAGAAACACAGGGACTGGATATAAACACAAACATTAGTCACTATGGAAACTAAAGTTACTGCAAGATGCCTCCAAAAAGCTGTGTTTCTATATGTTTCTCATCCTAACCAAATATTCCCAGGGGATTTTGCCAGCCACTTCATTTAAAACCGTCTGGGAATGTTCTGCTTGCGTGCACATGGATCACTCGGGAGCAGCACCACAGCTTTGGGTACCACAGAGCTCTGCTGTCAGCATTGATGGGTTATTGATTTATCCAAATTCCTGGAGGCTGGCAAAGGACAAACCAGCATTTAAAAACATCAAAGGGCAAAGCTGAATCTAGGGACTTGTGGAAATGAGAGCTCGAGCTTTAGGCTGTGGGTTTAACCCACTTCCAGCCCCACATCCCATCCCAGCAGGTATCTCTGTGCTATGGAGGGTCTGTAATCTGGATAATCAGGGGGCTTTGCTCCTCCATCTGCCAGTCCTGTGACTTCTCCATGCATTTAAAAAATATATTGATGATGGAGCAAGCTCTATCCCCTGCCAGAAGGGCTGCAATTAAAAAACAGTTTCTCTGTTGACAGAGGAGCTGCATCTTTAGTCAACCCTTGGAGACTGCAAAAATAAATGTGGTTGCTGGAGGAGACTGGCACCTTGCAGAGATGAGCCAGCACAGGCAGAAAATTAAGTTTGAAGGTACAGAAACCACCAGCACAGGGCAAAAATGGGTTTGGAGGCAGCGACTTGTGCAGCCACGGGTGGTGCAATGGCCCTGGGGTCGTGCAGCATCTGAACACTTCCTAAACCCTCTGCAAAGGAGACCTTCCCTCTGCAAAGGAGACTTTTCCCTCTGCAAAGGAGACTTTTCCCTCTGCTTTCTTGGGCCTTCGTCTCCTTTTTGCAGGAGTTTAAGAAAATCCTTGGTCTCCATAGCAACTGCTGGCTCTGTGGCACCTGTGGCTTCCTGCGACACAGCCGGGGCTGGGACCAGAACCAGGGAGTGGGGTCAGTTCCTGGACAGGAACAGGAATGGGAACAGAACCAGGAACAGAACCAGGAACAGAACCAGGAACAGAACCAGAACCAGGAACAGAACCAGGACCAAAACCAGAACCAGGAACAGAACCAGGAACAGGAACAGAACCAGAACCAGGAACAGGAACAGGAACAGAACCAGAACCAGGAACAGAACCAGGACCAAAACCAGAACCAGGAACAGAACCAGGAACAGAACCAAAACCAGAACCAGAACCAGGAACAGAACCAGACCCAGGGCTCAGCCCTCAAACCCTGCATTCTGGCAGAGGGATGTATTTGGCTGGCACCTTCTCTCCCTCCTGTTGACAATGTGCTGAAGCTTTGGGTGCAGAGATGCAATTTCTCATCATTAATGCACTTTATCCACCCCATCCCCACCCTCAGACCATTTCCATCCTTCCTTATTTGTCTGTCTTGGGTAAGGTGGGGAAATTTCCCCACTGGAAGGATGGTCAGGCATTAGAACAGGCTGCCCGGGGAAGTGGTGGGGTCACCATCCCTTAAAGAGTACAAAAATCAGTGGATAGGGACAAAATTTAGTGGTGCTTAAGGCACTGCTGGGTCAGTGGTGGAACTGGATGATCTTAGAAGGCTTTCCCAACCTAAATGATTCCATGATTATTATTTGCTGAATTCCCCCAGCAGAGCTGGGAACACACCAAAGCAGTGAGTCAGGCACTGTGTGTGAAGGTCTTGGCTCTCCCTTGACCAGCAGTTGCTGGCAGAATCACAGCAGGTTTGGCTGGAAAGGACCTCAGAGATGCTCTGGCCGCAGCCCCTGCTCTGGGGAGATGCCTCCTGCATCACTAAACACCTTCTCTGTGCCTTTGGGATGCAGGAGCTGCGGGAGCACCGCGCCCATCTCCCCTGCAGCCGGCAGCAGCAGCGCCGTGGGATGCACTGGGGATTCTGCTCTGTTTGCTTTGCCTTCTCCCTGCATTACTGGCCCTTGGTACCCCCAAAGAGCTCCCTTTACAAAAACAAAAATCAAAAAACAAAAAAAAACCCCCGAACCAACCAAACAAAAAACTCAACAAACAAACAAACAAACAAACAAACAAAAAAGCAGACAGTGTAATAATAATTAGAGTATTATCAAGAATAAGCGTAATCTAAAAAAAATAAATTGGGGTCTTATTCATTTACCTTATTCATTTACCTCCCTTTTTTTGGAGTGGTATTAAACCCTCAGGCCCAGCTGAGCCAAGCACTGCAGTGCCTATTTCAGTGCATCCCTAAGGACATGTGCCTGCAGTGAGCTTCCAGGTAGGATGAGAGGTAATGAGACAGAGGTGAGAAACATCCCCTGGTACATCAGGATAGAAGAAAACCCCATGGGAGAAGGGAATTGCTTCCAGAAAAATGATTTCATAGTCATGGCTGGTGGGCAGCATGGTGGTTGAAATGACTGGGGGCTCCTGAGTGTTTAATCCTGGGGTTTGTAAGGATGGATTCAGGCAGCTCCCCCAAATCCATCATAATTGGGTATTTAATCTGCTCACAAGATTCCTGAGTTGGATATCAAGACAATGTTATCTTCTCCTTTGGATGAGGGATGGACAAAAAGGAAAAGGAGGAAAAAAGAGGCACATGGTGTGAATTTATTTGCATCTTCCAACAATAATCCAGTCATTCTACCCAGGAAATGCCTGTCCTGCTTAATGCCCATTATGCAATTATTTCATGGTGCCCAAAAGTTTGGTTATTTATTTATTTATTTATTTATAGATTTCTTTCACTGGGGTGGAAAATGAGGGGCAGAAGATGCCATTACAATTCTTTTATTTGATTTTATTATGATTTCTTTTGTAAGCAATGGCTTGGCTGGGGTTGTCTGAGCCCCTGGGAGGTGGGAAAATTCCAGGTCTCCATCAGAGCAAGTCCCAACAGCTCCAAGGCAATTCAATTTCCTACAGCAAGGAATGGCAGTTGTTGAGGTGGTTACTTCCATCCCAGCTTTACACCAGCCAAGACTCCATCCCCAAGTGCCCCCAAATCCCAAGCATAAAACTGCATGTAACATTTTGCCTCTTTTGCATCACTTTCATATGGAAAAGGCAGAATTGTGAGGATTTTGGAATGGGCGCCTTATTTCAGCTTTGCTTGCTAGAAACGATCCTGTTGCTCCGAGTAATTACACAATAAATTTGTGAGAGGGATATAAAGCCATAAAAGCAGTGGTAATGGTTTGCAATTTAATAGCTGAATTGTAAATGAATTTTCCTATAGCAGCTTTAATGCAGCGGGCTGCTACAATTAAGAGAATGTTCTTTGGGGTGCCTTTCATTTTTTGTTGTTGTTGTGAAGTTCAGTGCCATTAATTCCCTGGTTTAAAGAAACCAAATCGTTAACCACTTCAAGCCATAAAAGCCAACTTTGACTTCCTCTGCAGCCAACACAATTTTGTCTTGGAAAAGGTGTTTTTATCCCATTTGGCTCTTGCATTTTCTTACAGTAGTGATTGTGGGGTTGCACCATTTATTGACCTCTTTTCATCATCACCCATCTTGCCCCTGATACTTTCTGCCATTGGGGTGGAAAGATTTGGCCATGCAGGGACCCTGCTCACAGCATTTAGTATCTCTTCTTAATTTGTGATTTGATAAAGGATTATTTAAATGGGGTGTGTGTGTACTTCACTGCTCTGTGTCCCCCCCTCTCCAGCCCTGGGCTCTCAGGGCACAGGGGGTCTCTGTTTTGTCTCACTGTGGATGCTCTGTGCATCCACAGTTCCCATTCCTTCCTCTTCCCCTTTCCAACCCTCTGGATTTCAAATGCCATTCCCAAGCAGCTCAAGCCTTTGGAAATAATCTTCCCAGAGTGGGTGGCCCCAGCACTGCCCCTTCCCACAGCAGTGCCAGCTCTTGTTTTCCTCATCAGCCTCCTCTCCTTCTCACACTCCCCTAATTACATCTTCCCACTTCCATACCCATCCCCTCGGTGCCTGTGTTTGGAGGAAATGCCATGAAATCTGCTACCTGATCCTGGAAGCATCTTTGGGGCACCTGAAATTGTTGCTAATTATTGATGGTGTGTGATTACATTTCCAGTGCCACGTGCTGCCTCCATAAAGGAGCAGGGAGCTGGTGCACCAGGGTGTGTCACCAACGCAAAGTGACACAGCAGCCTTAATCTGACTCTGGTGGGTGATAATTAAAAGGCACAGTCGTGTGCAAGAAGCTGATGGAGACCTGAAGCTGCTCTGAGGAGTGATTCCAAATCACCTCCTCCCATCACTGAACCCAGATTAAGGGGAATGTGTAAAATTGTAAAATAGTGTAAAGTAGTGCATGTCCTTCTCTCCTGTGCGTCCTTATTGTCATCACTTGCTCAGTTTCAGGGTGTTTTTCATTCCCCAGCCATTCATAGTTGTCTGTTTGTGCTGCAGCCCATGGTGTGTGAATTTCTGCCCCACCCCCAGCAGGGGTTTGACCTGAAAGTTGTTCCTCTGTAACCATAAAAACTCTGCTCACTCCTTGTGTCCCAGGCTGAGGCAGGTGACAGAGAACGATGATTTAGTGAGGCTTGCTCTGGAAGTGCTGGATCCAGCAGGGGTAGCCTGGTCTTGCTGTGGGCACAGATTTGTGGGGTGCTAAGTGCCTGAGCAAAGCAGGGTCTGTATTGCAGGAACTGCTGCCTTTCACTTCCAAAAAACCCAGAGGGATGTTTGGGTGAGCTGGGAGCAGCAGCACCCTGCACAGCTGGGTGGGAAGGTGTTGGCTGCTCTGGTGAGCAGGGATGGGATTCCTGGGGCCATGGAATTCCATGGAATCTGCTGGGGGAGGCAGAGGCCGTGGGTGCAGCTTCTGGAGCATTTCGAGATGCAAAAGGAGCAGGGGGAGGGAGGGAGAGAATATGAGGATCCATTGTAAAGCTGGAATCCCAGCTCAGAGCAGGGGATGGAGCCAGCAGACTCTGCAGTCCAGAGAACTGCAGGCAGCAAAAAAGCTTCAAAACAAAGTTCCTGCTGAACTTTAAATCTCTCTTTCAAGTACCCTGTGTGAACACACCCGTGTGAGGTGGAGCCATTCAAGGGATCCACTGCAACTTTCTTAACGTGATGAGAAAAATTAAGAGAAACTTTTTTGGTTTTTCACACAGTGCTTGTTGTTGACCTTGAAATTTGCCACAAGAGCCAACCTGGTGAAACCTGTCCCAGCTGTGTGTTTGCTGGGGATGGAGGTGATTTCTGCAGCCTGGGACAGTGTTTGAACAGCACCCAGCAGAGGAGCACTGCAGCCTTTTTAGCTAACAAATGCTTCAACAATATAAATATTTAAGTACAATAAACAATTATGATCAAGTTTCTTGGGTGACTGCACACAGCAAGTGAATTTTAAATTCATTTCCCATGAGGATTGAGGCTTCACATTCACTTTCTGTGGATGTTCATGCTAATAAAACTTCATTGCACAGAAAGAGAACACAAGAGGGATGCAAATATGACAAGGGCAAATTTGCTTAAGAGTACAAATGAATATTCACCAACTTTTTATTATTTTTAAGTATTCATTCCTATTTGCTATAAAAAAGATTATTTTATCTTTATTCTCCAAGCTCAGTGAAGCGTGTTTGAGGTGTAATATGTATTTCCTTGTACTAATGGAAAGTTTTGTTACCAGCAAGTAAGGAGTGCATTTAAAATGTGCTTTATCTTCAGGAAATGCCACTACTGAACCCACATGAGTTACCACCAGCCTGATTAACATCTGTATTTCAACACATCTTGCACCCTAAGGCTGGGATCTCCCTGCTTTTTCCCTCCTTTAAAGCTGCAGATCTCAGATCCAGATCCTGACACCATTATTTTCCTCTGATTTTCCTTGCTCATCTTTCATCTTGTGCTGCCCTCAGTTGTGAGGAAGCTGGAGATGCTTTTCCTTCACACAAACTGAGATCCCCTCTGGAAGGACTTGGGGGTCACTGTGGCTCCGTTTTGCCTGAGGCAGAGGGAGCACAGTTTTGACATCTTCATTTGATTTCTGTCCTGGAATTGAAAGAGATGCAAATTAGCAATAATGAATATTTTCATTAAAAGTGCCTAGACATTTCATCTGAGAACAGGATAATGATACTTCTGCTTTATATAAAAAAGCCTGAAGTAGACCCAGGATGATTTTTTTTTTTTTGTCAGAAAAGATAACATTTATTTTTTTTTAATGTAATTTATTGTATGTGAAATTAGGGTAATTGCTAATTATGTCACTGCAAACGAGGCAGATCTTTATCTTGAATAAAGCTGGTCTGGTGCAGATTATGAACTGTTACTTTTATGAGGTGGCATCAGAAGGCAAAAATATCAGTGAAACAGTCCTAAGTAACTTCTCAAGCTTATCACTATTTGGATAGTGAGGGTGTGAGGCATGAGGGATGGAACATCACCTCCTCTCATTGCATGGGTTTTATCCCTGAATGGTTTGGGCTGAAAGGACCTTAAAGCTCATCCCATCCCACCCCTGCCATGGCAGGGACATTTCCACTGTCCCAAGCTGCTCCCAGCCCTGTCCAGCCTGGCCTTGGACATTTCCAGGGATCCAGGGGCAGCCCCAGCTGCTCTGGGCACCTGTGCCAGGGCTGGGAAGGCTGGAGAGAGGGATCACTCTGAGCAGTCTCAGAGAAAACCAGGACAGAGATGTAATTCCCCACTCACCCTCCCCCAAAAGATAAATAATAATTTTTTAAAAGCACAGATGGATGGATTCCTTAGAAAAATCTGAGCAAGTTGGGAGGCTCCAGAGGATGCAGGAGGTTCTGTGGGTACCAGCATCTCCATCACTCCAAAAGTCCTCGGGACAAAAAGCTGCCAGGATTGCTGACATAGGAATTTTAAGAAGGTGATGGATGTAAAATCCACCAAAGGCAGTTAAACCAAGCAGGACAACTGCCAAGCTCTTGTGTTTGCTCACTGTCAGTAGGTTTTATGGAGACAGAGATATATATCTGCAGAGCTATTCAAGTGCATTTAATTTCTCCAATACCCACGTACTGCAGCTTGTATGAGGATAATATGTTTATCCTGCAAGGTTCCTGACTTCATTCTGCAGTACTTGACTCCAGGGTGAGTTTTGTATTATTAACTTCCTCCCAGTACATATGGAAAATTAAATCTCTTCCCATTGAACAGCCTGGGATGAAGTTTTGTTGGGGGAACAAGATGAGCTTTAAGGCCCTTTTAAAGGACTTTAAGGTCCCTCCAGCCCCTCTATGATTCTATGGTAAGAACATCAACTTTCCCTTGGATCCCTCTTGCTCCACCAAGTCATCATTTGAAGGCATCTCTCTGTTCTCTGGAGAAAACCTCCCCATTTTCATGAAAAGCTATTAATATAAATAATATTAATAAGTCTCACCTCCATTAGCAGAAGATAATGCTTCAAGCCTTCTCTCTGAGCTCCTCCTGGCATTCCAGCTGGTGCCCAGTGTACCCCCTCTGGGACCACAGACTGCTCCCAGCAGCACACAGAAATCAGCTGGAGGGACTTGGGTCTGGCTGTGGCAGCTCACAGCTCATCAACCTTATCTATAACTTTTCCCCAAAGTGGAAGAAGCTCTGGTAGCCTTGGGATCCTCCCCCAGCCACAGCTGCAGGCTGGGAGGTGGCTGCATGGCATTTTTCCTGGGCCAAAAAGCAGAAAACACAGGAATAATGGGAGCTATTTGAGATTATTTTAACTGTCAGATAGCAGAAGCAAAGTAAAATGCCCAAATGAGTTGACAGCAGCTCAATTTGATCCCTGCCAGGACTTAGAGCCCGAATTTTTCAAAGGCTGATAGTCGCCTTGGAATTGATTTTGTACTGAGATACTTTATCACATTCGTGTGTTTGGTGTGGTTTGATGGGGGTTTTTTAGAAGTAATCTATGTCAAAGTTAAACAGACTTTATTAGAAAATACATGTTCCCTGCCCTTCTCTGGCTGGGTGTTTAGGGTAGATGATGGTGAGATGAAGGAGTTGTTCCTGATGCAGCTGGAAAGCCTCATTTTATTTCTTGGGTTGCCCTCTCCCACTGCAGCCTGTCCCAGCCCCTCAGTTTCCCCATCCTTTGGAATGATACCTGCAGTATCCTCCTACCCAAAAGAACTTGTGAATTATCTGATGTAGAGGCATTTCTCTCAATCTTGGAAAAGTGTTATTTTTCACAAAGTGGCTGACTCCAGCCAACCTGTGTTACAAACCCTTAAAGGAATGGACATCAGTACCCTCCAACCCCAAATTCACAGAATCACAGAATCCATACTGATACCTTGACTGTAATTAAAGTAATATGTATTGTAGAAATATAATGCCAATAGTTCAGCTGCCTTCTCAATGCTGAAACATTATCTAGGTGTATTTTTAGGTCTTTCACAGGTTAGTGGGGAATGTAATTATAGGTTTGTAATCTTATGCAATACAGGATTAGTCCACCCTGCTGGTAGCATTTTGTATAAAACCAGGGAAATGGGGAAGGGAGAGGCTGTTTTTATTGTTCCACACTCCCCAGCACGTTCTGTTGATGTGAAAGGGACTGGTTTGGCAGTGGGGTGATCCCCAAACCAGGCCTGACCCAGGGTTGGTGCCCTGACAAAACAAGGGAGGATGATGGCACTTGGAGCAGAATGTGAGTTCTTTCACCTGAAAGAAAAGAGAAGGACTAAATTAAGTTTCACTCTTGTCTGGACTGGGCTGTTTTGTCCCTGAAATGCCTGTGGGAATTTTGTGGATGATCATGTGCTCCCTGCCTGCTGGGTGCCCATGGGGGCCAGTGTGCTGTGCGTGTTAAAACCCCTTTTCCTTACAATCTGGAGTTCTCTATTTCTGAATTAACTTTAGAATTATTTCAGAGGGCTTCACCACCCTTGAGATCTTGTCTTTCACTTACTTGACAAATATTATAATTTTAAAAATTCACATTTCTCTGTGGCACCTTCCATTCCCAGACTGCTCCAGCTGACCCTTCCCATGAGCACTGCCCTGTTTCCAGTTTTGCCTTCTGGGAAGAGAGCAAAGGGCTGCCCGGTGGTGTTTATTGCCACAGTTGAAACAGATGGGTGCAAATATTTATTTCTGACACCTGCCCGAATTAGGACAGCGATCTTACCTGTAATCCATCAGGCTAAAGCATCTGGAAGATCATGAAAATTCAAAGGCGTCTCAGTTTCACCGTGCCTCTGCTAATGTCAAATCTTCATCAGAGCTGACTTCCCAGGACAAAGGAGCTGTCAGACGAATGCTGATGCTCCATTAATGGCAGGGTAGGGTGACCCACCCCGGCGTGTCACCATTGTTACTGCGGGAAACACGGAGCCAAACCCATAATCACCTTTGCGCATCTGTCCCACTAACACTTCATTTAAGTATATATTTGTCTGCTGATTGATCACGGGATTTTTTTCACAGCACCTATTATCCTGCTATCTGAGCTGTAAATCGGGGCTGTAAGGCTGATGTCTCTGCAGACTCCCCATCCTCCCCTGAGCGAGCAGGACCTGATCTCCCAAACCACCCCGGCAGTTCGGAAAAAGCCCAACCACATCTTGGTTCTCTAATTTGTGATGGGGAAAGGAGGGGGAAATGGCATTTCATACACATTTCACCTGACAGGACAAGGGGAAATGGGTTCCCACTGCCAGAGGGCAGGGTTGGAGTAGATATGAGGAAGAAATTCTTAACTGTGAGGGTGGTGAGACCCTGGCACAGAGCAGCTGTGACTGCTCCTGAATCCTTGGAAGTGTCCCAGGCCAGGTTGGACAGGGCTTGGAGCAACCTGGGATAGTGGAAGGTGTCCCTGCCATGGGGTCTCTTCCAGCCCAAACCATTCTGTGACTCTTTAGAAACTGCTCCTGGGTGGTGATCTCCACCATAAATCAAGGTGTTTTGCAGGAAAGCAAAACGATCAGAGCACATCATCACTGCTGTCTCTGTGCCACAAAGGGAGCACTTCACACATGGTTTACAGTGGAGAATGTGTTAAAGCAGGAGGGTGAACCCGAGTTAGTTTTTTGTCAAGGTTTATAGATTGGCTGGTGAGGTGAGAGTGGGGTCATCTTGGAAATGGCTGCAGCACATCAATCTTGCTCGAACGTGTGAGTTTTAATGGTTTAATCCATCCTTCAGTGGTAGGGACCAAACCCAGCCAGGTGGGAGATGCACAACAGTTTATCTCACAGAGTTCAGCAGCAGGGAGAAAACACCCCGAACTTGCACTGAATCCAGATCATGTTTAGCAGAGACCCTGACCCTCCTGGATAATCTGCCTTAATAAGAAAGCAAAACCCAAAAACACGCTCAAATTTTGGGTCCATTGCAGCGAGAGCCCATCCCTGAGGCTGATACCTGCTCATGCAGAGCTGGCTGCTGACGTCCTCCCAATAAACATTTAAACACAGGCTGAGCACACCCAGACTCATGCACTGCTGTAATTCATTAAACAAATGTTGGGTTTAATGGCCCCGCGTCCGAAGCTGGTGCCATGGATGCTCTCAGCTGTGAAATATGCTGTGGAAGTCATTCGTTTGCAAAGGGGGCTGGAAATCTGCTTCCTATTAATGTAAAATGGGTTTACTGCAGGAAAATCTCCGGGATCACATTTTTCTCTCAATTATCCCTTCTCAGTGGGATTCCTCGAGGTTTGTGCCGGGTAACTGAGATGTGTCTGAGCTGGGGGGTTTGGAGCTGGGGTTTGTTTTGATCCATTAAGCTTGTATCTCGCCGCAGTGATGTAATTCCCCCAGTCTGAGACACTTTATAAACATTAATGGGTTTGTTTTCATGGTCCCCAGGGATGAGCAGCACAGGAAGGTCGTCGGGACCATTTTACCCACACAGAAAGAGAGATGGGGAAATGTGGCAAGGCAGCAACAACGGGGAGAAATATTCAGAATATTCAGAATATTCACTCAAATTTTAAATTTTAAATTTAAATTTAAACCTGTCCATCCTTAGCTCTGTGTAGCTCAGTTTCAATACTTCTAAGTTAGTAACTCATAAGTTAATAAGTTATTACAGCAATACCACATCAGCAAGGTTTGCATGAAGATGCTGCTGTTTATCCAAGGAAGGAAAGAGTTGGTGCTCCATTTTTTATGAGTGAGAGGGGGATGAAATGCAGTTATAAATCCATCTTTGCAGAGGGGAAAAAATGAAGGTATGAACAACTGCTGTAGCTTTGATGGGAATTACTGAGTGGAGATGTGCTGGAAGAGACTGTGGAGCATGGGCCAGGCTGTGCTTTTGCTGGGGATTGCTGCTGGAGTTGCTGGTCTCTTGGACTGCATTTTCTTGGTGATAAATGGCCATGCAGATGCCTCTGGTGATATTTGGAAGGGGCCAATTGGAAGCTGGCCCTACAGATTGCCAGGGCACAACAAACCTGAGGCACAGATCAAAAATCCCACTTTGGACATCTTTTTCCCATCACAGAAGGTCAATTTTCCAGGATGTTCTGAAAGAAGCTGGTGATACTCACAGCTCTTCCAGCTGGGAATTGTTCCTGCAAACAGAGATACATGGAGCAGATGAGAAATTAATGTAAATATACAGACAGAAGGCAATTTTTTTTGGAGGAAGTGAGGCAGAGGCAGATAAAAAGAGATCAGCAGAATTTATATAAGCCTTCCTCATCACAGAGGTCATCATTCTGCAGGATGACACATGGAAATTCATTTTTATTAAATTCTGGATGATTATTTAATTGGAAAAAGAAGGATTTAATTGAATCAAGTCAAAGGGCCCTATTAGATTACGTTCAACCTTAACACAGAAGGCTTTTCCCATTTAGTTAAACTGGTTCCTTTGCATATTGTACATATTAAACTATAAAAAAATGGTAATCTGAATAGCAAATTAAAGGGTTTGGAAGGCCTGAATGGTACTCATGTGCTTCTCAGCCCTTTTTCATCTCCTAAATCTTCTCATATTCCCTTTACTGCACTCCTTAGGTTGTGCACAGATGAAGGGTAGAACTCTCAAACCTTCCTCCCTCCGTGTTTATTCCATTTACACACTCTTGAGGAACAGCCTGGATGTGATGGCACTGTCAGAACACATTGCCCAGAACTGAGGGTGTTTTCCAGATTTTCAAGGCTCCCCTTGCAGCACCTGAACAGATGCTGAGTGTAGTAAGCTTGAATGAAGATTTGTGACTTCCTGGCATTGACTCAGGTTTCCTTTGTGTCCTTAGGAAATATTCCCAATTTCTTTATGCCTCATCTGCATGGCCAGGGACTCCCATCCCTTTGGGACACAGACTCCTTGCAGAGCTGTCAACCTCCAGGTAAAAGCTGGAGTAAAAAAAAAAAAATTAAAAAACAATAATCAAAGCAATTTGGGGAAATAATAAATAATGTGGGTCTTTAATTAGCTTTTAATTTCCAATTTTTTCTTAATTTAAAACTGATAGGACAAAGGGATTGAGGCACATTTCCTAAAATTTCATTTCATCCCAATTTTGAGGTTTCCAGCAAAGTCTTGGCCTTCTGACTGGGAGCTGGCACAGCCCAGTTGGGTTAGGAGTGCCCCATCCTTGTGCCTCTTCCTCTGGCTGCTGTTGCTGCATTGCTGTGACACTCTGTGCTCCTTCCAGGCGGAAGCTCAGAGAAATCAAATTCTGCTCTGAGAGATGGAAATCAATTTTAATGGATCCAGCTGTTCCCCAGTAAGGATAGGAGGAGGCATGGGAAAGGGGGAAAAATCTGCCAAGATATCTTCAGGGGATTTCAGGGAGACTTGAAAGTGGTAAGGAAGGTTTTTAACTTACCCATGAGGCCACAGCCAACTTTAGGACATATTTTTTAAATAACCACGAGCTAATGTAGAAATTCTCTCAGTCAGTAAATTAAAAAAATTCCAGCTCTGACAGCACAGCAACTCAACCAGTCCATTATTAAAGTTAGATTGAGTAAGAAACATCATTTGGAATTTGCCTTAGCAGCTAAATGTGTTCTTGGAAGGTTCAAATCAGCTCTAACCTGATTTTTTAATGATAAAAAAAAAATGTGCCGGTACTTTAAAGCCAAGTTCCTTTTTGCTGAAGCTTTACTTTTATTCAAGTGCAATGAGTAAGTTTTGCATATACAGTACTGGGATTGCACACTCAGGTTATCTGGTTACATACATTATTCTCCCATTTGCAAGCACAGTTTGCAGCACAGATTCATGCAAATTAGGTATGAAACTGGGCATTTATCTTGATTAGGATTCAGTTTCTTTATATATGTACAGAACTTTATCTCATTCAGCAATGGCTGCAGAGATGATGGAGAAAGAATTTCAAAAATTGCACTTATTTTCCTTGTGGGCTGTTTGTTGGCCCTCTGGGAATTCATTAAGGAAAACAGACCTTTCTACTGATATTCTGAGTGCCCTGGCCCAGCACCCAGGTTGGAAACTCTCAGAAATAATTGTCCCTTGCAAAAGCCACATTTCACTGAATAAATGCTAGATTTTCTCTGTTTTACAATATCCAGATGGTTGATCCAGTTGGATGTAAGGACTAGATGCCACTTGACAAGGACTCAATCCTTTTGACTCTTGGAGAGCTGGTTGTACCCAGGATCCAAATCAGACCTGAGGTTTTGGAAAATCCAGGCTGCTCTTGGTGTTTTTTCAGCAGACTGACACAGCAGATTTACCCCATTTCTGTCCCCAAAAGCTGCCTGGGGACTCTGCACAGCAAACCCTTGCTGCTGTAGAGCCCCATCCCCACAGCCCCTGGATGTGTGGATGGTGATGTGCTCCTGCTTTATTTACCTCATGTCAACCTCTCCTGGAGCCCCCCCTGCAGCTTTTCTACCCTTTTCTATCCTTTTTACTGCATTTTGAAACAGAGCTCTGCAGTGCCAGTGGTGCTGCACAAGGGCACCCTGAAGTTCAAAGAACTGCCCCAAATTCTCAGCTTGTTCAGCCAAAAGCCTGGATTTAGGCAAATATCAGCAGGTTTAGCAAATTATGCAGGGCTGTTTCTTCCCCTTTCCTTATGGCTCATGATTTTCTCTGGCTTCCCCCTTAGCAAGAGTCCTTGCTCACCATCCCAGCTCCTTGCTGGGCTTCCCCACACCCACCCCTGTGTCTGTGAGGCTCCCACCCCACTGCCAGGGGGGCTCCTGCCCAGTTCCTAAACCCATTTGGGAACTTCTCCAGGTACAGGCAGCTCAGGTGAGAACTCACAGCGTGGCTGTTGCAGATTTGGGATGCAGGGATGGATTGGGGAGGTACAGACACATGAGCCATGGTGTAGTGGAAGGTGTCCCTGCCCAAAGCAGGGTTTGGAACGAGACGATCTTTAAGGTCCTTTCCAACACAAATCACTCTGTAATTTCACTTCAGTGAGGATGAAGCCATCTGCACGGCAGCCACGGGCAGGGTGGCAGCTCTGCAGGCTTGCTGCAGCCCTGGCAAACACACAAGTGGATCCCTCTAAGGGATGGATAAGGCACAGGGAAACATCCGCGCTCCCTCTAGCAGTCGCCAGCGAATGGATGACACCAATAATTCTCGATTTTTCACCCTGGGTTCGTGCCACGTGAACCGCCAGTGTAAGAGCTCTCGCACTAGTACTGCTGCAGTGCTGACAGCGCTCAGGTGGCTTTTTTTCCCCCAGCCCCAAAATCCTTCCAGGGGGATTTTTGGAGCCCATTTTCCTCCACCTGCTGCAGGCAGCTGCTGGGCACGGCCAGGCTCAGGATGAACCTGAGTGCAGTGAGCAGAGCGGTTCTTCACGAGTGGCACTGTGAGCTGAGCGCGGGCACTGCAGCATCCCCGCAGCCCCGCTGAACTTGCCGGGCCCGGTGGGGCGGGGGTCCCTGGCAGCGCTGCCGCCCCGGGAAGGAGGGACCGGCCCGGCCCGCACCCACCGCGGATGCCCTCGGCCGAGCTGCCAGCGCCTCCCTGCCCGGGCTGCCGGGGGGGACAACAGGTAGGGGGTACCCCCTGCACAGCCTGTTCCCCCTTGCAGCCCCTCTGCGCAGAGCCCGCTGCTTTCCTTTGCACACCCCCTTGCAGAACCCCTCTCCTCTCTGCGCTCCCCTTTGTCCCCACTTGCAAACCCCCCTCCCTCTGCACCCCCTCGCACAGATCCCCTCCCCTCTGTGCCCCCTCCCCTCTGTGCCCCCTCCCCTCTGTCCCCCTCCCCGAGCCCCCTCGCACCCTCCCAGCCCCCTCCCCTCGCGCCGCCCCCTCGCACCGCCCACTCCCCTCTCGCTGCTCCCCTTCAGGCAGCCCCTTACCCCCCCTCCAGCACAGCCCCCTGCCCGCCCCCCCCGCCGCTCCCTCTCTCACCTCTCTCTCTCCTCCTCTTCCTCCCTCCCCCCAGGCCAAAATCCTGCACATGATGGACGACAACAAGCAGCTGGCGCTGCGCATCGACGGGGCGCTGCAGGCGGCGGGCCAGGAGGTGACGGCGCTGCGCGCCGAGCTGGCGGCCACCGGCCGGCGCCTGGCCGAGCTGGGCAGCGACCCGGCCATGGAGCACGGCCCGCACGGCGCTCAAGGTGGGTCCCGCCGCGGCCAGGGGCGAGGGGGGCGCGGGGCAGCCGCCGGGGGTCCCTCCCGGCCGCCGCCTCCGCTCGCTGCTATTGTTCATTGTTGGTTTTGGGGGGCGTCCCGTCGGGCTGTGGTTGCGGCTTTCCCGCAGGGTTGCGAGCAGGATCGTTCCCCGCTGCGGCTGCTGCTGGCGGATCGCTGGGTTTAGGCAGGCTCGGCATGAGGAGGGGACGCCCCCTCCCCAAATACTCGCTGCCTGCACATCCTCTCGCCGCGGTCGCCACCCCCTCCGTTCGCATCCCCCCGCCGCACCCCGCCCCGAGGTCCCCCCAGCCGGCTCTCCCCGGTAATCCCGCGCCCTCCGCCGGTTTCGTAATTCTGGAGGAAAGCAGCCATGTTACCGCCGCGATCCGAGCTCCGAGCTCCGGCCCCGCCGCTCCCCCGCTGGCCCCGCTCGGCCCGGCTCGGCTCGGCTCGGCCCGGCTCGGCTCGGGGGCTGCGGGGCTCGGGCTGCGCACGGCGGAGCCACCCCGAGCACAGAGCCGGGCGGGCTCGGACAGCCCTGAGCCAGGCACACACCCCCTATGCCCCCCGCACACACCCCCCGCACACCCACCCCCTCTGCCCCCCGCACCCATCCCCTCTGCCCCCCGCATCCCCCAAAAGTTCTCTCGGGGCCGAGCGTGGAAAGCGGGGTGCGGGGGGAGCGGGAGAGACTTTGTGTGCAGGTTGAGGAGCTGAGCCCCTGTGCTGTAGGACTCGTGCTCTCGGCAGGCTGAAATTCAGTGTCCTGCTAGCCAAAGTGTGTTGCCACCGCTGATACGTTTGCATTTAAATGCTTTTGTATTTGAACGTTTCTATTTCCCAAATAATTGCAGGCTTTCATGACAGTTTACCCCGAAAAGAAAATAGTGCGAGCCCTCCCTTCTCCTGATAACTGAATTTACACGTGTGATAAAAACGTCAGTAGCTGTTATTTACTCGTTACTTATTTACTGTACCTCTTGGTAGAGTGGCTCGGCGCTACTTTGAATAACAGTAGCGTTTTGGTGAAGCTTTTTAAAGGTAGCGTAGCGCTTGGCGGGGCATAGCTGCTGCCGGCGGGATGCGATCATGGAATTACAGAATCACAGAACACTTTGGGTTGTAAAGGATCGTAAAGAGCTCATCTTGTTTCAACCCCCGTGCCATGGCTGGAACTGATTGGACTGCATGGCCGGTGTGTTGTTCGTGACAAACTGGTTTAGAGGGATTAATTAGTGGTTTTATTCCATCCAGCTTGTATTTTATTGGTTTGGTAGTGGGGGTGTGGGGTGTGAGTCCCATTTACCCCGCTGAGCTTCCTGGTGGCTGTGGGGATGAGGAAGTGAAGTTACCTGTGTGGCCAGGGATTTTCGAGGTGCCTTTTGGGATTATCTCAGCCCTCCTCTGCCATACACCACAGCCAGGCTACTGAGGCTCTTTTATAAAATCTGCTGAAAGGGCAGAAGGAGAATGCCAGCCTCCGTCCTCCCCTGTGGAGCAGGGGCATCAGGAATGCAGATGGTGACACGCTGTACAGGGCATGCATGTGGAAATGCAGGCTTCCAGCCAGGAAGGCAGGTAAAACCCTTGGGCTGCTCGTGCTCACACTGATTTCTGTGTGTGTTCAGTGTTTGGTTTCGTTTCCTCTCCAGGACACTTCTGGGGAGATGCATGTTTCTGCAGCGTGTCCTGGCAAGGGACAGGGGGGTGTGTTCTCTGAGGTTAGGGGTTTTTTTGTTTTCCTCAGAGATTTTCTAATCTGTTGAGTGATGAAAAACCTCCTCTTTGTGTTCCTTTACTATCAGCATGCTGGAAAACAGTTGGTGCCCTGTAAAGGTGCCAAAGAAATGTGCTGCATTCCCCAAAGCCTGCGTGTTTCTGCTTAATAACTCAGATTACATGTGCTTTGGAGTTGTGGGGTCCCTGTGACAGGGGGAAAAAGAGTGGCCACACCCTCAGCTGGGTGGGAGAGTGGCACCTGCAGTGACTGCTGAAGTTGCTGGAGGGTTCGGTCCATCTTCCCACTCTCTGAGCTGGGAAATTTGGCTCAGCGTGCTGATGACTAGGAGTTAGCGAGAACGCTTCCCCAGCAAGGTGTGACTCCATGGCCTTGTGGCTGGGGATGAGTCTTTGTCTTTCCCCATGAATTTAATAAGCTGTTATTAAACTTGTGATGTATCCAGTCCTGTACCACGGGTGTTGTAACAGAAGCCAATTAGTTAAATGTAAAATTGTATCTAAAGAGTGTTTTATCTGTCGTGCTTAGGAAGGAAAAGGGGGAGAGTACTTGATCTCTGCAAAACCCACCAAGTAGATTCACTCTGCTTTGTTTCCTCCCTAAGTTTGGTACTATTGTTTATATGCTGCCATAAATGCTCTCCTACATCACTCTGTGTTTGTGCAGACAGGCCCAAGATATCTATGGTGAGCCGTATGCTTTTCCTCAAGGATTATGAGACAACTTCAGAAGGATGGGGTGAAAACAAGAATCTCTGAATAGCTCTGCTGTTGTGTGTCTCCTAAGTAGGAGGGCTGCCAAGCTGTTTGATTTATGCAAATATATTAAAGGCAGGCAGGAGGATGGGGAATAGAGTGGCAGCCTGCAAGTGCAGATTTGGGGTGTGCTGGGGTCTGCTTTGGTCTGGGAATAAAAGCACGTGGTGGAATCATCAGGTCCCTTTGCTTGTGGAATCCAGAATGGTTTAGCTTGGAAGGGACTTTAAAGATCATCCAGTTCCACCCCCCTGCCACAGGCAGGGACATCTCCCACTATCCCAGGGTGCTCCAAGCTCTGTCCAGCCTGGTTTTGGACACTTCCAGGGGTCATGGGGCAGCCACAGCTTCTCTGGGCAGCCTGTGCCAGGGCCTGCCCACCCTCACAGGGGAGAATTCCTTCTGTGAGGCTGGAAGGAGCTCCTATCTCAGTGCTGCAGGCAGCTGCTCCAGGTCAGTCCCAAGTTGTGTGGAAGGAGGCGAATGTGTGTCTGTGCCAGGCTCAGTCGGTAATTAATACTGAGTTTGTCAGATGTGTTATTTGTGTAATTATGGTGCAGCTTGAGACAGCTGGAGGTAATAACTCTGCCCCTTTTGTGCACTCTGAGACTTTTCTCTGCTACAATGTGCTATTTTTGCCATGGCAAGGTGTGTTTCGAGGGCATCTTTTCCGTGTTTTAATCAAAACTGGCAGAATTCTGTTAAGAGGGAGAGCAGGATGGTGGGTGTGCGTAGGTAGGCAGGAATGGAACTTGGGTATTGTTACAGTCCTTAGCGTGAGTGTTAATCATTCAAACCTCTCAGCCCTGACAGTCTCTCTTAACCAGTGAGTTTGCTGGGAGAAGTATTTTGGCTGCAGCCTCTGTCTAAACTTGGATGCAGATCAGTGTGGAAATCAATACTTCATGTCCCCAGCTCTTAGCACAGCAATTACAGGCAGTGCTAGGTAACATCTCTGCAGCCGTGTGTCAGCACCCTCGTGTTGGAATCCTTGTTGGAATTGGTATTGCCTGAATTGATTGTGAGCAGGAGACGTGCCCAGTGTCTGGGGTGGGATGCTGGTAATGAGGGGGGGATGCAGCAGAGCATTGCTGTAAATCCATGCTTGGCTGTGATCCTGTCCATGCTGGCTGCACCTCTGGGCTTTTGGTTTCATGGCTTTGCCCAACCTACACCTGTATTTTCAGTAGTTTGGCTAAAAGCAATATCTGTGTGGGAAGTTGAAGTCTGGTGATGAGCTGCCATGCTGCATCAGGTGTTTGGTCCATTCAGCCTCGTGTTTTTGCTTTAGTCTCCTTCCCACATTAAATGGAAAACACCTTAATTAATTAATGTTGGTGAAGTGCTTGAAGATGTAACGCGCAATCAATCGCTGAGTGTTATTAATGACACCTCGCTCGGCGCTTGGCTTGTCTCACTCCTGATTTCAGAGCGGTGGTGGCACACTGTGATCACCACGTCCTGGCCTGTGCAGTGAGGATTGGTGGTGTTTGCAGTGGATGCTGCCAGAATTCAGCTGGGAGTGGGGCAGGAGCTGCACCCTGCCCCTGGAGTGAAGGGTTGCTCCTTGCTCTGCTGTTATCTCAGGCACGTGCAGCATAAGAAAGATTTCAGTTGTCTTGGTATGGGGTGATGCCAACGGGCTAGGAGGACCTTTCTGCTCATGACAGTCTAAAATAGAGTTTTTTCTTTTTCCCTTTGATCTCAGTATCCTTTCATAGCTACAATGCAAAGACTTTGACTTTTGCCCAGAGGCAATCAGTTACCTCTGTGCTGTTGCTATTTTGTGAGTAATCATCTCCGGCTGTTGAAAATGTACCATTTTCATCTCTTCAGAAATCTTCCCTGCTATTTGTTCTTCCAGAGCTGGAGAGCTGATACAGTAAAGAAGCTTGAGGAATTTGGACCCTGCTGCCCAGTTGGGTATTGGGAGCATTTTTGTACCATGCTTATCACAAGATCAAGGTCTTGCTGTACTATTGCTCTTTCTAATAATTTCCTACTTTGTTTCCCTTTGTCCTGCGTAGTTCAGGGAGCAACTAGTTTCATTCTCTAAAACAATTGCCTGTGCTGGGAAAGAAATCTGTACTTAACAATGTTCTCATGGTTGCTTTAGGCACAGGGAACTGGCTGCTGATAACACTCCAGGTCCCTGCTACATCTTAGTCTTTGAAGATGTTCATTTAAATATCTTTTCTGGAGCTTTCCTATTCAAAAGCCTCATCTGGCATGGTTAGCATAATATTTAGATAATCACTGCTTTAGCCTTTGTCCAGGGGAGTTATAATGAAGCTCCTAAGGATGAGTAAGCTCAAGTAAACTGAAGTTGAAGGAAGACTTAATCCAGGGCTTTTGACACACCAGTTTGAAATGTAATAATGAAAATGGTGTTAGATTTGCAGGTGGGGAGAGGGATGTAGAAATAAGTCTTAAGTTAGGGAAGATTAAGTATAATTTTGTGGGTTGTGTTCAGGCACTCTCAGATGGTGGGGCTGGGTGTCATCCAAGAGGACAGGCTGTCCTCTCAGTCCTCATCCTTTTTCCTCCAGATTCATCAGTGTATCTGAAACACTGATGTTCTCTGTCCCTGGGGCTGAATATGGAATTCTCTGAGATGCCAAAAGAGGCTTTACAGCCTTGGGGGGCAATCACCTTTCCTTGAGTGCTCCCTACTCCTCTCTGTGCTTCAAGTGCATCACTGCACACCAGGCACTGAGCCCCAGCACGATGTCAAGCAAAACTTCGGTCTCCAGCTTGTTAAAATTCAATCCTGACAATTTCTCATTGGCAGCAAAGCGTGAGATCAGCGCTCTGCTCCTGTTGCAGCATCTGCAGAACCCTGTGCTGCTAATGCAGCGTGCAGAGCAGGGCAGCAGCTCCAACAAACCCCCAGGGATCACTCACCCAGAGGCCTCATTTTTCAGGATCCATCCTCACCCGTGGGATGCTGAAGGCTCAGAGGGTTGCTTCTTGTTGCTGTGCAATCTCTTCCTGTTTTTCACTTCCCTGTTGTTTTACTTGAGCCTTTTTGGGTGATGTTTTTGGGTGTTGAGATGGGTTTTGTGGAACCTCCAGCTGGATAATTTTGGGGTTTGGAAATGTGTCCTGTGGTAGCAGGAGGTGGGATGGATTTAGCTTTTTTCAAGGAAAAAGAAGCAGTCTCACCAGAATATGGAAGTGGAATAAATGCTTTTGAAAGCTTTGAACCCTTTTCTGTAGTCAGTTTGCCTGCAGGAGTTGCAAAGGTGAGGAAAATCTCTTGCCAAGGTTTTCCTGCTGCCCCCATGGCCAGGGGGGTAATTGGAGGCTGTGATGGTGAGGGTTTGGAGGTGTGTCCCCAGAGCAAGAGGCTGAGGCTGAGTGGTGGGAATGGGTTGTGATCTGAGATAGCAGAGGCTCTCCAGGAGGACAATGCATTGCTGCAGACCTTTGCAGTGGTATTGATCATGATTGAGCGTGACACTGGCTGGAGGCCGTGGCTCCCAGGGGTGTCACTAACCCCTCAGTCCAGCTCCAGCTTCCATAATCTGATAAACTGCTGATTCCCTAATCTTGTTAGTGCTCTTCTTCCCCAGATCCCTGCAGGAGCCCCTGGGATGGGGACAGAGCTGGCCACAGGTGATGCAGGCTGTTCCCACCTGCACTCACTGAGGGTGGCTTTTGGGTCAAGTTTCTGGTTTTCAGCTGGGCTTGATAAGTGATGTGTCTGTGTCTGAAAATTGCTGAACTGCAAAGACCTCTGCCTTGGAGTGCAGAAGAGGAGCTGCAGCAGAGAAATGTTTTTACACAGAGCAATTAGTGAGAAATGGGTTTTGTCATGGGGATTTCTGACACTTGCTTGGTGGGAGAGCTGCAGTGGGCAGGGCTGTGTTTGCACAGAGAAATGGAAAAAGCTCTTTTGCTGTTGCTTTTCAGGTAAGTGATCAGCCACAGATTTTAAGTACATGAGGCTAGAATTTGCTTTTGGATCACTTGGACAATGGGAAAGGAGCAGAGATGCCTGCAGAAAAGGGAGTGTGGTGGCATCCTGGATCTCCTGTGGGCACCCAAGAGACTCAGAGTTTGGGAGGGGATCATCCTCACCACTGAAGAGGGAAGAGGAACTGAGTGATGCTCTGCTGCCATGTGATTCAGGTCTGGGCTCACCACAGTCCTGGAGAAATCATCCTTGTCCCTTGTTGCCTCTGCAGATGTTGTTTTGGAAGGATTATCTCTTCTGAGGGCATCTGTAAATCCATTTCTCATCCTTTTTGGTCCTTACAGAGCCATTCTGACTCACATATTTTCATGCCACTTCTTCCTCCTAAATGAAGATTTCACAGGTTTTGGAGGCTGGGAGCTGAACCTTTGGGTTTATCTGGGAGGGAGCTGATGTGTCTCAGCCCTTCCTGCTGCTCTCCTGTGCCATCTCTTTGTTGTCTCACTTTGCTGGGTGGGGGACAATCCCAAACCTGTCTCACAGAATGTGCTCCACATCTGCTGCTTTGTGCAGAAAGTAGCACATTGTATTGGAGGTGGGGAAAAGGGTTGTTTGGTGTGAATATGTGGGATGTAAAGAGTAAGGGAGCACAGTGGTGTCCTGATGCCTATCTGCAGGATTTTCTGACTCTTCTGCAGCAGCAATCAAACCTGGAGAGCTGACATGGCTGGGAAGCAGGGGTTTTTTTTGCAGGAAAGGTGAAACAGAGCTTGTGTCTCTGTTCCAGCAGATTGATGTTAACCACCTTTGAAACTGAGAACCTAAAACTTGAATCTTAGAGTTTCCTTTGCTTTTTAATTCTTATCAAATCATGGCATTTGCAGAAGTGAACTCTCATTACTCTTTAATTTCAGCCAGAACATGAACTTGCCAGCTACTTCCTCAGTCACTGCTCAGCTGGAGAGTTTTGCAGGGTGAGTGCCTGTGAGAGTGCACAGCACAGAGATGATGAAGGCTGGCAGTGCACCCACACTGCTCCAGCCTGTTGCTTTTAACTAAACTGTCCATCATCCTCCTTGGGAATTAACTGGGGAAAGCAGCACAGTGTTACTGTTGGCCATCATCAGCTGAGTGGGGATCCCAGTGCTGGGACTGGGCAGCAATCATGCCATGGCTAATTCCCCAGTAACACCTTCCTTGCTCTCTTTTAACAGCAGAATATTCCAAAATGCTTCATTTTGGCCTCATCTGCTTTTTCAGGTGAGCACAGGAGTATCCCATAACCTTAAGGACCGAGTTAAAAGGTATATTGGCTTGTTTGAGTGGTCTCTGCCCTCCCATCATGAAATGGTATTTTTTTTTTCAGGATATTTCCAATTGTTGTAAGATATGGTTGTGGGTTGAAATTTGCTGCAGGCATACAAGCACAGGAAATGTTTGCCTGTTTTCCAGGGAGATTTGCTCTATTAGGGGTGGAAAGCAAAGCAAATTGATTTGAGGATCTTACTTTTGATGCTAAAGATTTAGATGGTCTAGACACTCTCTTAAGCTGCAGGAGGGGAAAAATAACATGTTAGAAGAAACGTGTAGGACTGCTGTAAAGGTTTTAGTGAGATTTTCAGTAGCTGCATTTTGAAGAGCAGCTGCCCTGTGATGTGGAGGGCAGGAGGGCACGGGCAGGGCTGCCAGAGGAGACCCTGGGGATGTGTTTTCATCCTGGAGCCCTGTCCCTCTGCAGTGTTTCACTGACTCTCAGGAGGGTGTGAGGATGAGCTGAGCCCAGCTCAGAGTTACTTGCTGGGCTTTTGATTCTGCCTTGAAGCTGAACAACGTCTTTGTGTGATTTTGTGTAACAGCAGCACATTCAGAAAACAGATTCCTCATCCTGTGATGGTAAAATATTCTCTCTCTGTGCGTTCATCATTGTTTGTTCTAGCCTTAAATGCACCCAATTATTTGCTTTTATGTTAATCAATTATTGCAATATCTGCTCCATCAAAACCTGTTGTTTTATCCACCACAGATTCTTAACATTAATTCCTTGACCTTTTATATCCCCTGTAGTATATCCAGAGCTGCTAAATGGCTTTGCCCAAATTTATCATTTTTTTTTCCTGCTGAAGTGATGGCTCAGGCAGGAGCAGGGGAACCATTTCAGGTGTGCTCCCCACCACATTTGCATTGTGTAATTGAATCTGCAAAGATCGTTTTTGTCATCCTTGGGAAGGGAGCTTGTTTTAAAGCCACACAGGGTTTGCTCAAATGAGCTTTAGTTTCCTGCATGATCTCCTCTCGTGGTCAAGAGAGGTCCAGAGCTGACAGCTCAGGGTGAGAGGGCTGATTAATGGGGTTCTTAAATTTCCATGAAAAGCAGAGAGAGGTGGTGAAGCCAAAGCTGTGCAGCTCCTATGGAGGGTGAAAAAAACCCCTAACCTTAAAAATATAAAGCTTACAGTGAAACCACAGAAAGGCCACATATCCAGTGGAAAAGCTGTATTTAATATCAAAAGGTTCTGGTTTGGGGTAGCACATTGTAATATAAGCAGAGACTTTGCAAGATTTATTAACTAGAACGTGCCCAGGCAGTTGTGTTGGCTTCAGGATGGGTTCCTGGTGTCCTGGTGCTGCTGTGCAGGGATGATTTTGGTGAGGCAGAGCTGGCACAGAGGAGCTGAGTGGGTTGTCACCAGCTGCTCCCCTTGTGGCATGTCCCCAGCTCCCTGCCCAGCACTGTCTGCCCCAGTTTAGGAGCTGCTGAGGGCACAGGCATCAAAGGGAGAGAGAGGGGTGGGCAGGGCAAGCTGGAGCAGGGTGTACGAGCTGCACCTTGCCCTTGCCACTGCTCTCATGCCCTTGTCATTGCCTGGCTTTGCTCCAGCTCTGGGACTCACTCACACTCCCAGAAGCTGCTGAAGTCTTGCTGGAGCTGTGTAAAGGTCTGCAGTGGTCGTGGCTCTCAGGATGAGCGTGTGGCCCCAGACAGCTGCCCCAGGTACTCCAGGTGTGGCACTGAGAACCATCTGCTGTTCCTTTCAGGCAGGTCAGACCTTCAGAAAAAGCACTTTGCATTTTACCACCTTTGCAGAGATCCTTTTTATGTGCTTTTCCTCCTTGGACATGCATCATTTCCAGCTTGTTTTGGTAAATGATGTAATTTAACACATCTCCCATGCCCTGCTTATCGCTGTCATTTCTGAGTGCACTCATTAGGGACCAGTTTGATTTTGGGTGTAATTCCACTGACAGGCACATTTACTGAACATCTTTGATTCAGCATTTCACGTGTGGCAGGATTAATGGAAAGCACTTTACTAAAGAGGTTTGAATACCTTGTAGGTTCCTTAAAGATTTTTTTTTTTCCATTTAAATGGAGCTGTATTATCTTGGGCTGGGTTTTTCTTTGATGCTGTTGTGGTTTGTGGACTGAAGTGTTTCCTCTGTTGCCAGGTACTGGGGCGACTGTAGGTCCTGGAAATAGCCTGATGCAAAACCTGGATGTGTGATTACAATTAGATTTGTTTTATTTTGGTTGGGGAAACATGCACAAAACAGAGAGCTCTACCTGTTAATTAGTGTGACAATACCATGGTAATGACCACCCTGCAGGATTAAAACCCCATATTCAGATAAGTATTAACTGTGCTTGTTGGCAGATAAAGGAGGCAGATAATGTCAGAGGAGCAGAGCTGGCTGGGCTCTCAGTGACAGCCTGTCCATACTGTGATGTCAGCACAGATTTCTTTGACCTCATCACCATGTTCAGTCAAACCTGGCTTTGCAAAGCTGCTTTTCCCAGGGGATTGGAATATTGTGCAGGGAGAAATCAAGCAAATCCTTCATGGTGAGACCCTTTATGGGCAGCCTTGGGAGCAGTAAAAGCAGTGTTTACACCCTTGAGGTGTAAATTTGCAGGGCTGTGCCTATTTTAGGGCTCTTATCAACCTGGTTCTTGGGATTTGGTGCTGCTGCCAAGGTTCCTATAATTCTGAAGGGTTGTTTCCACCCTTTGGTACCATCTTTACACCAGGAGGTGGCTCAGGGTTAGGATTGAGATAATTTGGTGGGAACATGTGTGACCTCATCCAGTTCTTTGGCACAGTGGGTCAAGCCTGTGAGGCTGGAGTGGCCCCTGTGTGGCTGCAGGGACCTGTTCCTTGCCAAGACACAAATAAGGGGCTTTACCTGTTGGTTTGGGACTCCTGCTGCAAGAACCTGCCCAGTGTCACCTCAGCTGAGTGCTGGAAGTCACCCCAATACCTTCAGACCTGCTGGTGTTGGATCCTCCAAGTGTTCTGAGCTGGGAGTAGCTGAGCTTTTGGATTCTCTCAAAGAAGGAAAATTTTCCTGTGATTTATTCTGGTTCCTTTTAGTTGCAGCTGTGCATAAAGACTCCAAATTGGGGGCTGTTTTGCTGAGCTGCAGTTTTTGTGAGGTAGCTCTCATTTGCTAATTCATTTTCGGTTGTTTCTGCCGATGTAAGTACAAGCTCATTCTGCAGTGATGTTTTTCATCTTTCCTGGACTTGAATCAGCAAATGAGTGTTGATATCCTTGTGGCAATCTGGTGAGGAGAGGGGAAGCAGAAAAATGAAGTGAGAATTTTGCTCATGCTTTTTTTTATCAATGTCCAAAGCCACTTATCAAACCAAGTATCTTGAGTAAGAAGAGAGATGGATGTTGTTGGCTTCAAGTAGGTGGGTGTAGTGCTGGAGGTGACTGGTAGGAAGTTATTAAATATACTCTGGTTCCTTTGCAGCACTTTTTCAGCATATCTTAACTTTCTTTAAGCGTGTGTGCACAGTTTAGAGGGTAATGCCATTAATTAGAACAACAGGAAAGACTAATGTAAGAGTATAACCCTCTTTAGTACACTGGGTTTATCCCTGATTAGCAGAGCTGCTCTGATCTTAAGGAAATCTGTGTACATGTCATTAGCAAAGCAGGATTAACTTGGTAATTAATAACACCAAAAAGTTTTCATCGTTGAAAATGAGTTAAAAAATGGTAAGGAAAATAAACTTTGAATATAGATAAAAATGTGAAGGTTTCTTTTTATTCCTGTCTGCCAGGTGTCCTGGGGTGGTTTTATGATGCTTGTATCCCCAGTCATCTGTTCTGCTGGTGTTGAATATTGAGTTGTGCAGCTTTAAAACTGGTTCTAGGAGTGAAGGGGGAGAGTTTGTTATCAGAGGCTGCACACCAGAAAACCAGGCTGGGAAAATGAAGCATGGGTTACCCCAGGTGCTACAGCTGAGGCTCAGAGTATTGTCCTGGCAATATACAGCCAATTCTTTCTGGATTTTACCCAAAATACTGCTGGATGAGGCTGAGGCCAGCGTGTGTGTGCTCTGCAGCATCTCAGCTCCCCGGGGAGAGGAAGGGTGTGCAGGAGAGCAGTGCTGCTCACAGGAGGGCTGTTCTGGGTGTTATTAAAAGTATTATCACGACGAGGTGCTGGTCAGGCGCTGAACTGCGCACGGTGTCTGTGTGTGACAGCAGAGAATCCTGATCAGGATCCTGCCGGGATCTGCACGCTGCAATTTCCTTCCTGCCTGTTTATTCAGGCAAGCCCGGGCTTGTTTTGGGAGTTTTCACCTCTTGGAACTGATGTGGCAGAGATCAGCTACTTTGTGATGAAATCTTGAATGTACACATGTATTTTATCATTTTCTTTTTGTAATTTTAATTTTTTTTTTAATGGTGGAGAACAGCAACAAGCAGATTTTTGCAGAGCATGGTACCAGCGCAGGAATTTTAATCTTTACTGTTCAGTCAAGCTCATTTGCACAGAGGCTGCATTGCTAGGTGGATGTTCCCTGTACCCTGAGCTGGTGCACACCTGTGGAAATGCAGGTGGATACCGGGATCTCGGACAGACACAGAGCACCAAGGTCCTTATCGCCCATAAACCAGGGCACGAAAGCCTTGGCGTGCACCCACATCTCCTACTTACTCGCAGATTAAAAGCTCTTGAGGCTTTGGTTTGTTGTGAAAGTTAATTGCCAAGCCCTGGAAGCTTGGCCGGGCTCCCGGGGCGAGACTCGTCACGCCAGAGCCGAGCCCTGGGGCAGCTGCGGGTCCGGACCGGCTCCTCCCGGGGCTTCTCTGAGCACACACGGCAGCAGGAGATGCACAGTGCTCAGGGGATGCACAGTGCTCAGGAGATGCACAGTGCTCAGGGGGGCTGCTCTCCCCTCAGGCTGCAGCGTGAGCTGGGGCAGTGGGCGATGACCCCATGATCCCATCCCATATCCCATCCCTGTGCTCATGCTGCTCCTCCCTGCTGGCAATGGGATACCCCCCATCCCATCTCCCCATCCTTGTGCTCATGCTGCTCTTCCCTGCTGGCAATGGGATATCCCGTCTCCCATCCCGTCTCCCATCCCGTCTCCCATCCCGTCTCCCATCCCGTCTCCCATCCCGTCTCCCATCCCATTCCATCCCTCTGTTATAAGTGCATAACATATTATTGGTTTTCACAACTATTGAAATAAATGCTGTATGTATAATGTTAAAATGGCTTTTCTGTAGGAATATAAATTCTTTTCTTCTAATAACAAAAGTTAAACGTAAGTTTTTTAAAAATAGTATGCTGAAACTACCTGCCTAGCTAAAATAACAGCCTGTAAACGTGTGATGGGGGCCCTGCAGCTGACACAACAATTGACAACACTCACCAACTGCAAAAGGCCAAAACCACCACCCAAATTAAAAAATAATTAAAAAAATTAAAAAATAAAACCACAAACCATGAAACACGCATGCTCTAAAAAAGCGAACGCAAAAAGTAGCCATGCTAAACAATTCCCAAAAGTTTTTATTATACATAAGAAACTATGAATCTGCAACAAGTTAATGTATTGTAAAGTGTATTTTATAAAGCGTTCCCAAAGCAGCCATGTGCTCTTGGCAGCTTGCCAAGCACCCAGCCGTTTTAACCCTTTGCTTTATGTGTATCTCCTATTATCTTTTTATTAAACCTGTTAAATTTTACCAAAAGAGTAAAACGTGTTTTTCACACATCCCATCCCACCCCACCCACCACCTCAATCTCCCGGGGCTGCATCCCTGCTTTAGGCTGATCAGGGCTGGCTCAGATCACATCTGGAGGTGCCCGTGAGCGGGGTTGGTTCCTCGGGGTGTTCCCAGCCCTGCTCATTTCTGAGCCGCTCAGGGAGCCTCCTCTGCCAAGGCTCGCTGTCCTGGAGCATCCACCGCCACCTCCGTGGGGTGTTGGGGTTGTGACCTGCGTGCTGCTGTTCTTTGGGGTGCTGCAGGTGAGGGCTGTGGGCTGTCTGAACCCAGCCTTGCCCTGTTCATTAGCATTTCAATCAGCTCTCCATGGGAACTCTGCTACTCCCAGGCAGCGCCTCCTCCTCAGCACAGCCCCGAGAGAAGGGCAGAAATAAAACTCAAGCCATCGCAGAGGGACAAGGTTTGTCTTTTTCGTTCATTTATTAATTTTTAAGATGCTTTCTGATAGCTGCTAAAATGTGCACCGGGTAGCTGAGGTATCTGGTGAGGTTCTCATGTCACAGGTGTCCATGCTGGGAATTTGTGGTGGACAAATCTTGCTGTTGTTGGGTTGGTTGGGACAGGTTGGTCCCAAGTCAACAGTGCTTTGGATTTTCGTTTTCATCACAAATTATTGATACATTTCTTTTGTTAACGATTTTATTAATGCTGGGGCTGTGTGTGATGTGCATTGGGTGTGCACATGGGGACCAGCTCAGCCACAGAATCAGAGATTGGTTGGGGTTTGAAGGGACCTTAAAATATCATCCAGTTCCAGTCCCCTGCTGTGGGCAGGACACACCTTCCACTAGACCAGGTTGCCCCATCCAGCCAATTCTTGTAAGAGGGGACAGAAGATCCCAAAGAGTCTCAAGGCCAACAAGCAGAGCATTCCCTGTTTTAATCTCCATTCTTCATTTAAAATCAATAAAAATGCTGCCCTGGTGGTATTTTTTCTACCCAATCTCTGACAAAACAAAAGTAAATATTACTGACCTGGCAGCACAAATGAAAGGAGAATGAGAAGCAGTGTATGAAATGGACTGTCAGCCAGTTTTTGTTTTCTGTATTGGTCTTGTGGCATTTCTGTGGAAGAGGCCAGATACAAAGTTCTCTTGCATAATGCTCACATCACTGGAGTATGATTGTGTCTGACTGTCACAGATGAGGATGCTGTATTTATGTCTCAGTGAATTCCAGCCCTCAGTTTGTGTGTCCTCTGACCTCTGGGGAATATCACAATTCCACTGTTGTGGATACAATGGCACATTTGATTTATCAGCTCCATTACTGATCTGGTTGAAGGGAGAAACAGCAGGTTAATTAAATCACAACTGTGATAAACTTGGTGTTGCAAACATGGGGCAGGACAGTGTTTGAGTACAGAAAGGTGAGCAAGGGATGGCAAACTGGGAAGAAAATGCCACTGTGCTCATGGAGATGTCAAAAAAGTGGAGATTGGGGATTTGGTGAGAAAATAATTCTTAGAATAGCTGGGAGTGTTGGGTTGTCTGCAGTCTGCACAGATTGTGGCCAAAATCAGTGTTGTGTAGGTGCTGCAGGCTTTACCCTGGTGTGAGAGGGGCACTGCTGGCTGCTCACGTTCAGGACAAATTAATAGTTATGAAAAACCCCTAATCTACAGGTTGTCAGGCATTAAGTATTTTGGCACTGCTCTGTTGATGGTATTAACATAAATTCAAGCTGACCTAAGTGCACTGGGATAAAAACAAACACTTACCCTCCAACAATCCTCAACTGAATGTGAATTTCACTGTTGGCTTTGGGCTGTTTTGTGTTTTGCATTTTTTTTTTCTGTGGGTTTTAGTAATGAAAACAAACCACTTGGCTTCACCTTGGCTTGGAGTTAACTTCTCCAGTCATCTTCTCTTTCCCATGCATTGACACACTCAGGGGCAGAGCTGCAAGTAGGCAAGAAGTTGTTCATTTTCAGCTTGGGTTGAAAATGCTTTTCTGATCCAGTGCAATTTTCCTGAATTAAAGGCTGACTCGTTTCTCTGGAAGGATCTGCACATCCAAGCATTCCTACATGAGATTCCAAATACCCCACCAGTTCCAGGCTTTGGTGTGAGCAGCCACATGCTCCAAGTTAAATTAATGTGTAGTGGGGTCTGGGCCCCTGCCCGTGCATCATCCCCTCCCCTCTGCTCTTTGGGTTCTGTTCCTGACCTTCCTAATTGTCTCCAGCTGAAACTCTCCCTTCAAAGTGAGCTCAGATGAAAAATATTTTTGTGTGAAGTGTTAACACATTCTTTTGAGGGGAAAACCTCTTTTGAAAGGTGGAGTAAGCTAGACCATTAAATAAAAAATGCTTTATGTTAATAAAGGTACCTGTTGATTACCTGTGAGGAGAAGAAAGCTGTAAATCCAGCTGTGAGTTAATGTATTGACCACTACAAGGGACAGTTTAACCAAAAGCCTCTTTTTCTTCACTAAAGTTGATGCAGGTTATTGGAGGGAGACATTTGGGGATGTGTTTACAAGGAATGGCACTAGTTATTGAGGGCTCAGCTAAATAAAATTAATTTTGAACAGGAAGTGAGTTACTCTGTCCTTGTCATAACCTTTAGTCCACGTGAACAGCACTCAAGTTATTAAAAGGCTGCTTTAAACTGAAGAAGAATTTCATTATCTTTCTTCTGGATTGGAAAGAGGATATTATTTTAAATATCAATGACCTTTGTTCAGGTGCTATTATACCATCTCAAAGACATGAAGAGTTTGGGATTTATTTTATTTATTTAAAAAATATTTTGCAATCAACATTTGGGTGTTGGTTTTTTTTTTTTTTTTTCTCTAAAGCTTTTTTGGTTTCTTTTTGTGCTACATCTTTTCTGTGCTATACCTTGGGGTACAATTAGGAGTGTGTTCTGCAGCTGAGTGGTGTCAGGACTGCAGCAAGCATTAAAGCCTTTGAAAGGTAAATATTGCAGAGGATGGAACAGCAGTAGTCCTGGTGAAAAGGAGAAAGCCGACAGCATTTTTGGGATTTATTCACCCCTTGGTATTTGAAGGCTGCAGAGGGAGGTTGAGGACTTGGAGAATCTTGCAGACATTATAGAATCTCTGCAAAGATCACAGAACCCCAGGATGGTTTGGACTGGAAGGGACCCTAAAGCTCACCCCATTCCATCCCCTGCCATGGCACAGACCCCTTCTACTCCATCAGATTGCTCCAAACCCCATCCAGCCTGGCCTTGGACCTTGGACCAAGAGATGGGGCAGCCACAGCCTCTCTGGGCAGCCTGTGGCACCCTCACAGGCAATCCCTTCCCCATATCCCACCCAGCCCTGCCCTGTGCCAGGCTGGAGCCCAAGCTCTGGGTGTTGTGTTGGTAATGGCAGGGTCAGTGAGCAAAGGGCTCAACGTGGTACCAGGGTGTTGCACCAAAAGTAGTTCTGGGATGGGGAAATGCCTCATTGTCCATGGGAAGGGGAGCTGGACCAAGAGCAATGGGGACAGGTTTAATGAGTGTCCCTCCCCTCCCTCCCTCCCTCCCCACCTGTGCTGCTGTACAGGGCAGGGCTGACTCTGCTTCATGTGCCTGGTGAGATTAAAGGAAAACTGATAATGCTTCCAGTGTGGAGTGCTTGGAGGCATCTCTCATTCCCCTGGCTGTTTTCTGTGCAGCATCCCTGTCCTCCACCCCCCTCCTCCTAACAAAGCAATCACATGCACAGACGTGGGCTCACTCCCAGTAAGGAGCCTCCCAGGCTGGGGATGTGTCCTGGACAAAGAACTGAGCAGCACAGACAATGCCTTAATATTTTCAGCAGTTTTAAGGTGAATTGCATTCACTGGCTTGTGATTGGCTTCAAAAGTTCTTGTTGTTTGATGTGCTGGAGGAGATCAGTCGCTATTTTGGAACATTAATTTATACAATTCAGATCACACTTGCAGGGTTTTTTTGTTTCCCAGCGTTTCTTGTTTTACTAATTGCAATTGTTTCACGTCCTCTAATCTATTATACTTTTTAATAAGGCATATAATTCATTATTTAGGTGGTAGTGTTCTGATAATTAGATGGGTTATTTTTGTCAGTGCTGATTAGTTGGTAAGTACAGATTAATATTTGAAGACTTGATGTGGTCTCTTGCTATTTGAGTTTCAAAGAGGTGATGTGGCACTTGTTTCATGATATTCCCAACAACTTCATTCCTTCCAGCCTGAGGAAACTGCCAACAAATTGTAAAGAGGCTTTGAAAGCCTTTGGATCTTGTTTGCCCTGTAAAACTCATATTAGAAAAGAGTGTTGGCTGGGGGTGAGACACTGAAAGTGCAGCTGACAGCAGCACTGGGGGCCACTGGGGTCTGCACCCTAAATGATTTTTTGGGTGAACAAGTAATATCCTGCACGTTGCAGGGCAGGGACCTGCAGTTGGCTGGCTGTGTCCTAGAAAAGCCTTGTCCCTGCACAAATAGAGAGCCTTGGCCTTTTTTTTTTCTGCCTGGAGTTAATTGCAGTGTGGGACAATGTGGTCTTTGTGTGACTGTCCCTGTGCTGGGGACGGTTCCTCCTCTCCCCCTCCCGCCTGCAGAGCTGGCAGTGATTCTGGTCTCTCCCTCACACAGAAGCTGTTTGCAGGATTAAGGCTGGTTCGGTTCAGTGAGGGGTGTGGTGGCTGAGGGGACAGTGGACACCTGGCTGCAGGCTGTCAGGAGCTGGCTGTGGCTGTCCAGGGATGAAACATCCCAGTACTGCCAGTGCCCTGAGGAGCAGAGTGAGGGGTGCAGTGGATGTGCTACAAGGGAATTACAGTCATTTAATGATTATAAGCCGCACCATTTTGACTAAAATTTTGGTCTGAACCTGGAAGTGCGGCTTATAAACAGGTGTGGCTTATATACGGACAAAGAAAGAAAAGTTGCTGTTTTAGTTTGGAGAACAGGTGTCTGCTGAGAAAGGCTTTGCAATGGAGAATGTAAACCCCCTCCCTCCAAATTATTATAATTTTGAAATCAAGGGGCTCTCAGGCAAAGATATGGGAATTAGGAATAACAGTTCTTTTCTAGGGAAATTAAAATAGAAATACAGCACTACAAAGAAACAAACTGCAAACCCTGACACAGTCAGAGTACAACCTGACACCCGTCAGTCAGGCAGGGTGTTGGCAGCAGTCCCATCCCATGGTGGCTGCATCCTCCTGCAGTGACAGATGTGGCTCAGCTGGAGCAGTGCTCCTGTACAAGGTGCAGTTTCCCTCCGGAGCTCCAGTGGGGATGTGGAGAAATCCGGTTTTCCTCTGGAGTCCAGTGGAGAAAGGGGCTCCCTTAGTGTCCCAAAACCTCTGTTTTTATCTTGGTAGGAAATGTTGGGCTCTTCCCCCTGGCTGGAGCAACTCCCAATGGGATGCAGTAATTTTATCAGTCCCACAGTGGGACTCAATGGTCATGAGCAGAAAATGACTGGCTGGAGGAAGGATGGGTTGTGAAAAGATAAAGAACAATGCCCTGCCTGGTTTCAATGGATGCCCATTAGCAGAATATCTCCCACAGAGATCAGGATCACTGCCCCCACCCTCAACAGATGGTGACAGAACAGATACCTTTTATCACACTCTGGATTGTAACCCGCAGCTTGTAATTACTGTAAGTGAGTGTTTGTGGAGCTGCAGCCTTTGCCTTGTCCAAGATGAGCCATGCTGCTGGGAGAGATGATGTTGTTGGAGCTGAGCCATTGCATTATTTGATACCAGATCTCTGGGAAGAGGGAATAAACTCAATGATTTTTAGTCACTTTGTCACCCCTACCAAGGAAACCACAATGATTTTCAGTGGCTCCTTACTGCACACTCCTTCAGCCCTCCCTGCTTTAGCAGATGGCTCCAAACACAAATAAGCCTCAGGGATGCCTGTCACTGCCTGTGACCCTGGGGAAAGTAGAAACCACATCGGAAATGAGCAGGGATAAGGAGATTCCGAACATTTTTCTCGAGCAAATAAATGTAGCAGAGGGAACGTCAGGCTAAGCTCTGTGCATTTATCAGTTCTGTGAGCACACCTCAGGCAATCCCTTTGCACCACCCCACGGTGCCAGGGGGGTTCCTGCTCCTTGGTGGGTCAAGGACACTTGTGTTAATGGATGATCCCTGTATCCACAAAGATGTTGGGGGGTTTGCATGCATTTCCAGAGCCCCTCTGCCTGAGAATGGGAGCTGAAGTCATGGAGATGCTCCCCTTTGAGTTCCTAGGGGTGAATTTGGCCCTCACTGTGCCTTCCACATGGAATTCCAGCTGTGAGCAATGGTGTGATGGTTGTATGGATTTGGTGATGATTTCACAGCCTAGTGGAAAAAAGCAGGGCAAGGAAAGGATTTACTGAGGTGGAAACAGAGGAGAGGTGCTGAGCCCTTCCACACCTCCCCTGATTTCAAGTCTGTTGGGCTGTGGACATAAATTAGGGGCTCAGCAACTGCAAACTGGGGACAGCAGGGTCTGCCAAGGGGGCAGAGCTGGAGCAAGGAAGAGTAAATGATGTCTCCATTGCCCCACTGCAGATCTGTCAGGCAGCCTGGGAATTCCAGCCTCAATTCTTGGGCTGTGCTGCTGGAATTGGCACATCCCATGACAAATGGTTTGTGTTTATGCTGCTGCTGGGGAGGGGGGTCAGAGTGGGACTTGGTGAAGTGGCCGGATTGCCCTGGTGTGTTTGCCACAGGATAATGGAAAATTCCTGTGAGGAGCTGTGCTTGATCTGGGGCCAGAGGGAACAGGATGAAGTCTATTCCACCAGTGAAATGATTGAAGACTGCACTGTGCATCTTCCGGTGCCTGCTGCCAATGTTTTTATAGGCTTGAGATTTTACTTTGGAGAAGGAGAGTATCTGCATGCAGGGCCAGCCTGCAGCCATGCCAGCTTCTCTCCGTGTGTCCCCTCACTGCCTGGGAGCATTTCCCTGTGCAATTTTGGAGAACCACGTGCAAAGAGCCTGTGGCAGCTTCATTTTCTGCTTCCCAGGAGGAATTGAGGGCAGTGGGGTCCCTGTGGTCCTGACACAGCACGTGAGCTCTGCGACACACGAGAGCCTTTCCATCCTCCTGCTCTCCCTCTGTGGGTTTGGCTCCATCCTGTTGCATGAATATCACTAATTACCATCAGAATTCGTGCAGTTAAAGGGAATCTGAGAAAATTAGGATCTAGTAAAAACCTGTGCAAGGAAGTTTTAATATCTCTTAGGACGTGGTGGCATCTTTGTGTTACAAACCCATTTGTGCTGCAAGGCTTTAGACTGAAGGATTCAACTTGCTGCTCTTAGACTGTTATCACTAATAAATTGACTTTTCACTCTGATAGCCTTTCACTCCAGGATCTAAAAGTACTTTAAAAGTGCTAATGAATTAAGCTTCTTGATAGCCCTTGAGTGCAGCTCTTTGTACAGGCCTTTGGTCCAAAACCTAGTGAAGTCAGTGGAAAGTTTTCTGTGTCATTAGCTCTGGCAAATCCCTTAATCTGTCTGTCCCTGCTTGTCCCATCCTCAGCCAGAGCTGATGGCACAGACATCCTCTCGTGCCAGGATCCCTCATCTTTTCCTCAGTGGGATTTTTTTCCTTGTTTTTCTGCCTGGTTCCACTGCTGAGGATTGTGTGGGGTCGCAGTACCTTGAAGGTAAGGGAGGGAGGCATCCAGATTTAGGGTTACCTGCTGTGTCTGATGTGCTCTGACAACACCAGAGATGTAGAAGCAGTCTGAGCTAGAAATAAAATAATTCTGTAAGAGAAAGCCTGTTATCCCAGCAGCAATGCAGTGCAAAACCATAGCTCTGTGCTCTTCGTTTCCTGCTCAAGGAGGGCTGGTTTCCTGCAGTGGGAAGATCTCCAGCCCAAGACCATCCAGTGGGTTTTATTAATCCACCCATTTTCAGTTTGTTGGAGGTTTGCCATTGGTTTAAACATTGAGTATTGTGCTTTGAAGAAGAGGCTCCTTCTGCTGTGGGATGTAGCTGGGGACAGGAGCAGGGGAGGGCTGGGCTGTGAGGAGGAGTGGGAGTGATGCTGGTGGAAGCTCTTTTGATCCAGTTCATGGCTGTCAACAGAACTAGCAGGGGAATTCTTCTTATTGCTGTGTTAAAGAAGATAAAAGCAGTTCTGCCCCTGGCAAAGCCATAGACACAAGACACTGTGAACATCTTCACTCCCTTTCCTCTTCCAGACGTGTGATGGGTCGTGTAATGTCCTTATGTCTGATCAGCCATGACAATCTGTATTTTATGGATTTTTCACTCCTTGTCACCCTGTTACAATCTCCTCTCTCCCCTACCTTTCATTAATTGTCTCTCAAAACTATCTTGTTGCTGCTCTGATGATTTTTTTCCAGTGGATAAGCCTGTTAGAAGTAATCTGGTTTGCTGAATTTCCTTTCTCCTGGGCAATCTCCTTAATAGCTGCCTCAGAGGATTTCATCCTGTTTGGTTTAAGGATGTGGCTTCAGATAAATATTCTGTTTCTCCATGGTTCTTCTGCTGATTAAGGTCTGTTCTTTCTCCCAAAATACTCCAGAGCAGGAAGAGTTTCATGGAGACTTCATGTGTGTTTGGGACTTGTGAGCAAACTGTGTTGGCCAAGATGGTCAAAATTCACTGTTGATTTTGGATGTGTCAGCTTGGACAGTTCAGGGGCCAGAACAAATGGGAGAAGAAAGATGAGGGGGATAAAAGGGTTTTAATCCTTAAATGTGGCATTGCTTGTACAACAAGGTTTGTGGTTGTTGGTGTTTCTCCATGGGGCAGCCCAGAGGGGATAAGAAAGTGGTCAAAGGGCACATGCATTCTGTTTATCCATTCCCCACTTATGCAGTAATTAATAGCATCATTTAATCTCTTTCAGAATTTTGTCAAACTTCAAATATTTGCTATCACTGCTCCCTTTGGAAAAGCTCCTTTTCAGCACTTCTAAAAACAAACCCTTTTCATACATGCTTCAAGAATGCTTTTTCTTTTCCCTGTCCAAATCAGCTCTGGATGGTGGGTCAGGAGATTACAGTTCTTTTCCCAGAGTTGCCAGCGAGCTGCTGAATGATCTTGAGCAATTTGTTTGATCTTTCTGTGCCTCATTCTCACAAATAAGGATGCTGGTAATAACTTTCTATTGTTAAAGCTCTGGTAATAACTTCCCATTGTTAAAGCTCTTAAAGCTCTCGTATGGAAAATGCTATATGGGGACTTAGAGTAATTATTGTCATAATTTGCAAGCAAAGGTGCTGGAAATAAAAGTTTCTGCAGTACAGGACCTTGGTTCTTGTTAAAGGGAATTATTAGAATTATTTTGGCTGGACTGACCAATAAAATATGAATCAGGCAACTGCCTTTATTGATTTAATAGTTGGGCTGGAGGGGAGAGTGTGGATTTCCCTTAGAGGCATCCTGGGAATAAGGAAAAGCCTGTGCTGACCCTGGCTGAATTTGGTCTTGTCTGCCATCTAAACAGTGTATGAGTTCCTTGTACACAATGGATTCTTCCATTCTGGCCATTATTAATAAAAACAAATTAAACACAACTCCAACAACAACCCAACCCCAAAACCCCAGCAAACAAACCCAAACCCAGGGATTTCTCCTCCTCTGTGCTCTGTGGCTGCCCAGGTGACCTCATGTGAGGGCTCCTTGCAGTAGGGGCAGGTGTGACATTGGCTGGGGCTGTCCCTGGGACAGATCCAGCAGCCAGAGGTGCATGAGGATAATGAAGATGTAGGTGAGTTTGCTCTGTACATCTCTCAGCTCCTGGCTCCCCACCCTGTCCCTCATTGCCTCCAATTTTTACAGCTTGCTAAAAATAAGTCTTGGAGAAGACTTGGAGCTGTTGAGATGGAGACAAAGAGGGACCATAAATCACTTGACAGCTTATTTCCTTACAGCAAGTATCCCACTCTTATAACTTTGTTTAGATTAAAGAAGGAATAAAACGTAGCAAGAACTTGGTTTGGTTACTCTGTGTTTCACTTGTGTTTCTTTTTCCTTTAATAAATAACAGAAGATGTGAGTGGCACAAATCTTACTGGAAAGGGCTGAATTGGTATCAGTTTTTATCTTTTGAAAATGTCAGACCTGGGTGTTTTGGGTGCTGGGGTTGGGTTTGAAAGGTTGTGTGAGGAGCAGTGGCACAAACACGACTGTGTCACCTGGTGGAGGATGTGCCTCCTCTTGTGGCTGCCAAATCCTTCTACCCTGGGTTGTCACTGACTCTGTGCCCTGCAACCTTCTCAGTCCCACTCCTGCAGCCAGTGGGAGCTTTGCCAGTAATTCCAGTCAGGACAGGATCGAGACCTTGGTGGTCATGTCCTGTCCTTTGGCATGCAAGGCTTTCCCCAGCTCCCTGCAATGCCCCTTGGTCTGAGGAGCTCTCAGTGGCCAGGTTGGTTTTATCCCCTTGGGACATTTGCTTTGTGCTCTGGCTGGGGCTGCATTTGGAAGGCATGGGCAGCTGTTTGACAAGGCCTTTCCTCTGCAGAAGCCGTGTTTCAGAGGGATCTGGTGGTGTTATCCCTGTTTTGATGTGTGCTGAAATTCCCCTGGCACTGCACTCTGCTCCCTGCTCCCTCTCTGCTGCCTCAGAGGGCCAGACAAGCTCGGATTGTGCCAAAGCTGCAAATCCAAGTCACGGGATCTAGGCTGTAATAACAGACTGCATCTACTGCTGTGGCAGTGTGTGCTTCAGATGTGTGAAATCAGAGCCTTGTCTTGCTCTGTGCAGCTCTGGATTATCAGATCCATCACCCAGAGGTTGTGCTCGTGGATCACTGCAAATATTTTGGTGCTGTTATGCACGGCTGGGTGTTAGCAATGTTTAACAGCAGCTTGGGAGGGATGAGTCCTGACAAGAGCATGGACAATGCTTTTCTTTCACCCGAGCTGCTGTTTCCCAACCTCAACACCTTTGCACGAAAAAATGCAGTGTGGCAGCCAGGGGTTAGAACGTTGCCTGAGAGTTGTTCTATCTGTGTGGTGCAACAACAAGGAAAAGGAGTTATCATTGTCCCAGGAGGCAGAGAACAAATTTAGGTCCTGGTCTTGCATATGCTTATCCAGCTAATTAGCTTCACTCAATGGAGCCCATTCAGCCTGTAGCACTTGTCCTTCATCTGTTCAGGACCGTGTGTGTGAATGCTCATTGAGACACGCGGTCAATCATGGTATTGTTGCACGTACATTATTGCTTATGTTCTTGTTGGAAGCCAGGAACAGTCTCTCCATTGTAGAGATTTTTTTAAAATATGTATATAAATACAATGCAGCTATTGCTGTGAAATGATGGGCTCAGGTAAATTTATTCTCTTTAATTCCTAGGTCTGAAATTGCTGAGCTCAGCTGTTGAAACAGGAAACAATATTTGTCATTGCTTGGGTTGATGTGGCTCCAGATTTAGGTGTTGTGCCAGTTCCAGGACTTTGAGTAAAGGCCACATAATGAGTGATTACCTGATTGTTGTCGGGTGGTTGTGTATCAGGACCTTTCTGTCTTAGCAATTAATCTGCTTGTTGTACACTCGACCAGCTCTTGCTGGGATCTCTTGTCATTTCAGTCTCTTGGCAGCAAAAATTGCAGTAAGACTTGTATCACGTCTTGAACTGGATTTTTGCTGATGCTGTTTAAGGATATAGAGCACATAAAAACGAGCAAATCTTGTATTCAGTGGGAGAAAATGAATGCTGAGTGTGCCGAGCCGGGGTCAGTGCACCAGCTGCTTTTAGTTTGCTTCTAGATTAAAACTAACTTGTGATAGCGACAACTGAGCTTAAAAACCAGAATTTACATAATGATTCTGTGTTAATGATATTAAACATAATGGCACTAACAACAGCCTGTTAAAGGCAAATCCACAGAGATTTCTTTTTCCATTTGACCTTGAGTGCTGACGTTGGACTGGCTCGGCATCGCATTTTTTTCCCCATGTTTGAACTTGAAAGGTTCTTTAATACTCAGCTCAATGTTCCTGTTTTGCTTTTTAAATTCCTTATTATTTCCCATGGCTGCAGTGCAAACTGATACCCCGTGCCAGGTCATTTCCAGGACTTGGACCTGAATTAGATTTGGTAGCTGGAAGGCGCTGGGCCTCAGAAATGTTTGTACATGATTCAGTTCCTGGAGGACAAAGACTTATCCTTGGCCGTGGAGCATCCTACACTCCTTGTGCTTCCAGGCACTGTGAGAAGAGAATTGTGGAGGCAGGCTGTTCCCAGGATAGTCCTGCTTAAAATTTCCCGCCTGCATGGCTAATTTTGAGTTTTGTCTCCTTTCCCAGCCAGTTTCTCTCCCCGAATCTTTATCAGATGCTAATTAGCATTCGTTCACACCCAGCCCCGGGATGTTTATTAAGGTTTTGGGGAAAGCTTTGCTTCTGGCGCTGCTGCAGCCCTGTCAGTGAAATCTCCCATAACCTCTTCCCACCTCAGCTCCCCTCCCTGTGTCCACTCACCCTGAATTATTGAATTTCATCTTGTGATCAGCAAGACTTCAGGATCAATAGGGGTATGGCAGGATGTGCAGAACTTCCAGCTGGAGATGCTGCTGGTCCTGCAGAGCCCAGGGAGTCACCGTGGTGGCTGCAGACCAATTTCATCCTGTAGTTTGGAGCTGCACCATGAGCTGCTGCCTGCAGGGTCCGTTCTGTGTGTTACCCAAGTCAGCAGATGCCAACAGGCACTTACTGGCTGTTGCTCCCCAACTATTTCTTATTTACATGCCTGGAATTCCTGCTTCCAGCTCAGCAGCAATAAATGAGCCATTTGCATAATGAATGGTTTTAAAATCTGCATCCCTGCAGTGGCTTGAGCCTTGCCCTTCAGAAGGGCTTGTTTGCTGGGAGAAGGTGGCATAATTGAAATAATAATTTAAAAAACTAAACTCCTCTGGGAAATGGATATTTGGATGGGAAGTAGGTTATTTTTCAGCTAATTTCTTTTGTGGTTGCACAGTTTGAAGCAAGCAGAGTGTTGCCCTGTGATACTGGAGCAGCTTGGTGTGCTCAGAGACAGGTGAATGTGAAAGAGGCAGAAAAGGAGATTTGGGCTAAAAAGGAGCAAGCAGTGCACCTGCACAATACTGGGGGAGCACCAGGGGCACATGTGCTGTACTGGGTCTCCTTGGCAACGTTTTCAACTGTTTGCTGGTGTCCAGGAGCACAAAAATGCACTGATCATCAGTGCTGGGGAGGCATCAGTCCCCTCTGATTCCAAATAGAGCTCAGCTTGCTCTAAAATAATCCTGTGGCTCCTGAAACTGGGGCATCTCCCAGACATGGTGAGGTCCTGCCCTCCTCCCCTTCTCTGGGATTATGGAGCAGGAATGGGATTGGGAAACCCACCACCCCCAAAGGAGCAGGAGCCCCTGGGCACCAGGAGTTTTCTGCTGTGTTAGTGCTGCCAAGAAGCCCTGCAGCTTGGTGGGTGATGGGTTTCCTAATAATTCCTAATAAATACAAGCCAGGAGGATGAATAATGCACAGCAATAACTCTCTGCAAACATTAACATCCCACTCCTGGTGATAAGATGTCGCTCTCTTTCAAGTCCCTTAAAATGCTTTGCATGTTTCCAGGACTCTTGTTGCAAAAATTCTGCAAGGCATTAGTTTCTGTTTGTTTTCCTTTAAACTGCTTTCACATTCCTATTTGCCGAGTTTGCTGAGCACGTAGCGAGCTTTGTGGGAGGAAGAGGAGATGAGTGGAGCAGAGTCCTTAATGGAAAATAAATGTGAATCAAAATCCAGCCAAAACCCTGTAATCTCTGCCCCACACAAGAAAGCTCCACTTGAAGGAATAAAAGTCGGGAAAAAATAGGTTGGATTTAATTGCTTTGGATGCTGTGGTACAGCAGAAGTGCGAGGAGGTGATAAAAGCTGCAATTTAAAGCTCGGCAGCAGCGGGTTGGAAACGCCAGAGCTGGTGTGCAGGGAGATGGATACTTTATCCCTGGCACATCTCTGCTGAGTTAAGATAAATGTTGAGCTATTAAGTTGCTGAGAGCATGAAGAGGCTTGGAGAAGGTCACGTACTGCTTCTTCTGTTTTGGCTTTGCCGCCGCGTTCTGCCTTTGCTGAGCTGTGAGCAGGATTCCTTCCTCCTCTGGGATTCCCAAATGAGCCCCCCAAAACTGCAGGGCAGCTCAGACAGCCTTCATCAGGGCTCAGGGGCTTGTTTCCCCCCATAAAAAACTCATAGAATCCCAGCTGGAGCCAGCTGTGCCATGTGGGCAGAAGTGGGGTAACAGCTGGGCTCTGTCTGTCCTTGGCAGGATGATTTTGAGGATTTTAAAACTCCAGTTCACTTTCTGATGGTCAGTATGGTCCAGCCAGGTGGAAACAGAGAGTGAAGTGCCAACAGCATCCAAAAAACCTTTGGGTATCCCCATTTCCTTGCTGTCTTGTCCCCTGAGGTGGGAAGAGGAATAACAGTGGGGAAGGAGGACAAGAGGAAATGATGAGAGGAAATGGCCTCGAGCTGCACTGGGGAGGTTTGGGCTGAATATTCTGAAAAATGTCTTCATCCAAAGGGTTGTTCAGCCCTGACACAGCTGCCCAGGGTAGTGGTGGAGTCCCCATCCCTGGAGGGAACTAAGAGACACGCACATGTGGCACTTGGGGACTTGGGCTAGTGGTGACCTTGGCAGTGCTGGCTTTATGGCTGGACTTGGATTCTGGAGGGTTTTTCCAACTAAAATGATTCTGTGATTCTAAGATTCCATGGTAAATGCATGCAGGCCAAAAGCTGTGCTCTGTCTTCCTGCTCAAATCCTGATTTCTCTGTCCTTGGGAGGTTGGGCCAGATAAAAGACTGAAGTGAGGGAGGACAGAGGAGGGGAAGAGGATGAATCTCCTGCATTCGTTATTCTGTATGCAAAGAACATCAAAAGCACTAATGGAAAAGCCTTTTTATATTTTTCATCAAAGCAGTGGTTCAGATTTGGCAGGCTGGGTTTGGACTGGTGAAATATTTATGAATGGAGCAGCTGTGGGGCATTGCTTTAGGAGGGCAGTGAGTGGTCCCCCCTCTCTCCTTCCCTCCCTCTTCCCTAAATATGTTTTTCCACTTGGTCCTTTTTTCTCCCCCTCTTCTTTAGCTGTGTTACTCCTATTAGAGGAACTTGTAGATGAGTCAGGACTGAGTTTGCACGCTGCAGGTAGTAAGAGGTGTTTATTTTTTGCTTCATTTAAGTCAGGAGAAAAGAGGGGAAAGGGATAAGCCAAACCTCAGGGGTGGATGGGGAGCAGCAATGGAGGTTGTTCCCTGGTTTCTCTCTGCTGCTGCTTCCTTGTTAAACCTGAAAACCTTTTGAGTTATTTCTAATAATTCATCATGGTTTGTTGTTGTTTTCTTTTTTTTCCTGCTATGAAAGAATTGCACTGACCCAAATGAGTTTTATCTTTCATTCTTCCCTTGTAATTACACCCATCCACATGTAGGGAGTGTGAAATTATTTATGAAGGTGTTTTAATCCCAGTTTATTAACTCCTAATCTAGATTTATTATTATTCTTTCCAATTTAGCATCATCACTTGGTGAGGTGGTTCAGAAATCACAGAAGAAGAGCTAATACTCAGTTTGTGTTGAAATATCAGGTAGTCAGAAATAACAGGTTCACAGAGGGAAACCTGGAGCAGTCCTGTTCCTCTGAGGGGATGGGATTGGTGTAAACCAATGTGCCCATCTCACAGGCAGTGATACCCTCAGTTTATTTTAATAAAAATTCACTACTTTTCCTTCTGGCTTTGTCAGTGCTGTTATAAATCTGTGTTTTCACAGCTGTGCTGTCACTGCCCTTCCCTCCTGGAGATGGTGAGCAGGTAGCCAGGTGTCAGTTTGGGGTGCAGGGTGCTGAGGGGAGTGGAGCTGCTGTGCTTTGAGGAGAACATGGGAGTCCTGGAGCACCTCAGAGTGTGTGTGTGTGCAGTGCATGAGGAGCAAACACAGCTATTTAAAATTTAAAGCTGCATTTCCATCAGGGTATTGTGTTCTTTAAATATAGATCCTTTGAAATGTGATAACTTTGGTCATTGAAGGATAGTAACAGTAATTGTATAAATATTTATGTCATGTAAAACAGCACAAATCAGAGGTGCAGAGCTGGGATAACTCCTTGCAATTTTGAATAGTTGGCTTGAAATCTCATGTTGTGACCAGATGTGTAGGTGGATCAGCCCATAAAAATAGGAACCATTGTCTGAGCTCACTTCTATTTTAAAAAGTGCATTAATGCACTTGAGCAGTGTGAAATTCCAAGCCAAGTTTATGAAGCAGAGTTGCAGGCTGAGGTTCACATGGGGACAGTGCTCCCCAGAATTCAGAGTGGGCCCCTGAAGCATTCTGTGTGTAAGTGGGGAGCCCTCCTGGTGTCCTGAGGTGCCACCATCTCTGCAAACAGAGGAAACACAATGGCACTTTGTGTTTGTTTGCTCTTTTAAGGTTTCTTTTTTCTTTTCTGTTGTATCCTAATTTACAAAGTCTCCTAGCAGACTTTCTTATCCTATCCTCGTGCTGATTTATCCTGATTTACACCCTTTAATCACTTCCTCCTGTCCAAATCTGCCTTGTTAGGGTGAGTTCTCCTTTGAGGGGTGTTTGCTGGCCTCAACAACCATCCCTTGGTCATGGTAATAAATATTCTTGGTGCTGCTTTCCCAGGTGTGTGGTACCACAGGGGAAGCACGAGTGGTCACCCCATCCCCAAGCTCTGCTGGTGGCAGCAGTGCCAGGTGGGAGCTGTCCCTCATGTCCCCACCATGGTCGTGGAGAGGAGGAATCGTCCCCCAGCAGCCCAGCAGTGCTTAATGAAGATGTAAAATCTCAACTCTGAGCAGGGCATCGACTCTCCAGTGCCAGCACAGCGTCAGTGGAAGGAGCAGGGCTGTTAATCCTCCTGACATCCCCTTTGAATACCATCATATTTCAGCCCTGTTAAGCCCTTGGGCTGTTGTTTATGGGCTCTGTGCTGAAAGGAAGAGCTGTGCTGAGCCTGCAAAATGTTGCTTTACTTCTGGAATGCTTGTCCTTACCCCAGCAACCCAATCCCAAACCCTGCCCTGTGCTGAGTGTTTGCCCCATACAAATCCTCACATGGTCAAGCATCACCTGCTGCTAGGAAATCATCACAGCTTCAAACAGATCTGCTTGCTGGAGGGAAACACCAGTTTGTTGGGGGTAACCCTGTTTCCCCTGTCTTTTTGGGCTGAAAAAGCCAAGCCAACATGTTCCCTGCCTTCTTTCTCCCAGCCATTGTCTCGCTGTGTGTCCCTCACAGACAGATGGATTGATTTTGATTTTCTGGTTGGTGTGTTCATTAACCTGCACTCTGCTCTTCTCCCTACCCTTGCACCCTTTGCATCCACAGCATCTTCCACAGCCTGTGCTTTATTTAGTCAGGTTTTATTTCTTCCAGCTGCCATTCCAAACCCTAAGGCTTTCTCATGGCCATCTTGCTTGCACATGTTTTCCTTAGCCTGTAGGAAAAACACCTTTCTGCTGGGGTCTGCCACATCTCAGTGCCAGCCTGGACATCTGTGCTGGGGGAACCAGGGCGTGGTGGTGCTGGAACAGGGCTAGGTGAAGGTGCTGCATGGTCAGTTGTGTCACCAGGACAAAAGTTGGATTTATTGAGTTCAGCTGGGACCCCACTGGCAGGGTCTGGAGTCACCAAGCTGCAGCCACATTCAAGCCATATTTTTGTCAAGAGTTTTGCAGTGAGTTTGAGATATTGAGTGAAAGGTGGGAGAGGTGAATCCCAGCCATGGCAAAGTCCTGCCTGGTGAATTTGCAGGTTGAGCTGCTGGCAGTGATTTGTGGGGCAGGGAGTTCTCCTCTTTCCTCCTGCACAGTCTGTAATTCCCTGGTATTATAACATGTCATTTTTTCTAGCATACCTGAGGAGCCAGGAAATAATGTCTGAGCCTAGAGGGACAGCAACAATGGAACCTCCAAAGAGGCAAGAGATGGAGAGATTAGAGCAAGAAACCAAGGCTGTAATTTATTTCTCTCTTCCATCCCTCTTAGCCTGAAAAAGTGGCCACATTCCTGACGATCCCTTTATTTTACAGCTTTGAGCTTGTGGTTTTTTTTAAAAGCCAGCAGATGCTGCCAGTTCCCATCACCTAATCAAAGCAGCTCTGTGGAAGGGCTGCCTCGTTATTACATCCCATTATAGCCCCGGGCAGCCACTGCACTTCATAACCGCCCAGCAAAGCTGACAGGTGACCAATGAGATGCATATTCCAGTGACATCTCCTGCCCCCAGGGAGCCAGGACCCTCTCCAGCACCGAGCTGGGCTCATTGTGGCTGGGTGCTTGCTGGGAAGCAGCTGGGACCATTGTCTGCCATAGATGGAGCAGCGAGGTTTGCTCTTTGTTCCCTTCTCGTTTCATTGTCCTGGGGTAGGGATTGCCATGAAGTGCCTGTGTGGGTGTGTTGGCTTGATGGGAAAAGGAAGGAGAGTGGCCTGGAGATGTGGGAATGAGGTGGAGAAGGAGCTGGGGGAGGGGGGTGGGGAACTGGTTAAATAATTTTATTATTGCAGGTTGGTATTGCACCTCAGCATGGCTGATAGAGTATTAATTCCTGCTTCATTTCACTGATGGGATTCTGTCTGCAGTGTAATGTGCCCACCTTTAAATCAATACAACCCAGTGCATGCCAGGCCTTGGGCACCAAAGGAAAAGGAAATTGTGCTGATTTTTGAATCAGTTTCTTCTCTCTGTCGCTCCCTGTGCTTGTTCATAGTGTTTTAATGCTTGTCATGAATTATGGAGAAACTGAAATATTTGGGTGTTTTATATTTTTGGGGCTCATGTCAGGAGCAGGGTGGGAGTGTCAGTCTGGATGTAGAGGGATGAGGGATGAACTGGGACTGGAAGGGATTTTGGAGTTGGCTGGAGTGGTGTGTACAGCTGTGATAACTCGGTGGGTTTGAGTTATTTTTTGTTTATTACTGAGTTACTTGTGGGTTGTTTTTCTGCTTATTTTCTTCTATTGCAAAAATCCAAGCAATGCTGAGCATGGCTGGCTCTGGTCTGGAGGCAGGTGCTGGTACCCAAGGGTGGTGATGCAGCAGAGCTGTGAGCAGTGTGTCCATCCAGGCTGGGGGGCAACATTGGCTGTGGCATCTCATTCTCCAAGGAGTGGAGATGTCATTAGAGCTGCCCAAATAACTGTCAGTGAGCACTGGGCAGCCTCAGATGGGACTTGTGCATCTGTCTTGGGTGGTTTTGAGCATCCTTTGGTCCGTGTGGAGGGCTGGGAGTGGAGTCTTTCTGCCATGGAAGTGAATTTTGCTTCTCTGTCATCCTCTGGTGAATGTGGCAGCCAGAGGGATTCCAGCAGCACATTTTACTCAACAGAGTTTGCCTTCAAATCCTCCAGCTCCTGAATGTGACAGCTGCTAAATCACCTGTTATTATGCAGAGAACAAAGCTGTCCTCCAGGAACAAAGAAAGGAGAATGGTCTGTGGCTGGGGGGAAGGCAGAGCAGGGCTCTGGGAAGGAGATGAAGCCTAGAGACCCCAGCAAAGCAGCCAGGACTCAGTGGGTAGACAATCCTCCCAGTGTGGCAAATAAAACCCCAGCTGATGGCTGAAATAATGGCTGGATCCCTCAGCACAGCTCCAAACATTGCCTGGCCATGTGCTGCAGTTTGTAGGGACCAAGAGCTGCGTCCAGGCTTGGACTGCTCCGTTTCTTCAGGACCATCCTGGGTGGCTGTAAGGAAAAATGGGGCTCAGACCTGGATTTGTAGCTGTTGTACCCGGGTTTGCTGCCCTGCCCAGTGCTGGGCTGTCCTCCAGGGCTTTGCTCACACCTCAGCTCTCGCTGAGACAACACAGACAAAACCCTGACTCTGATTTCCCCCAGCAGCGTGTTCAGTACCTGAGGCTTCCCTGCCAGCCCAGCCAGCAAAGCAAGAGATGCCTTTTGATGCTGGGAAGTGAATCCCTGCTCCCAGGCTGGCACAGCTGTTGGACATGAGCACAGAGCTGTGCAGCCAGCAGGGCAGCACAGGAGCTGCTCCAGCCTGGCCACGCTGCACAGCAGGGGTCGAGGCTTTCTCTCGCACTTCTGCAAGTCCTATCTAAATATTATTAATAATTAAGGGCTCAGGCTGGGCTGGATGTGCTTCCTGGGGGCTGCCACTGTGCACTTAAGCTACTGCACCCAAGCTGGCAGATGCCACCTCCTCTGTTTGATGGCCTTGGCTGTCCCCAGCAGCAGCACTTGGGCCAGGAGGGGCAGTGGTGGCAGCAGGAGCCCTCCTCAATATTTAAAGACTATTGATGGGCAAGGTGGGCTGGGATGGTACAAAACAGCAGTGTCTAGACATAGCAGAAAGCAGAGAGGCTGCTTTCCCTCAGTGCAGGAAGTTCAGCAGGAGAAAACAAGCTGCTTTATTAATTCTTCCTTTGTTTTTCAATGAGAAGTGTTGTGGGTTTGCTGTTGATGCTGAGGGAAGAGCAGGAAAACCTGGCTGGTGACTCTATCAAATCTCCATCTTCCCCCACCCCAGCAGCATGGGACATCTTCCCAGTGTGTCCAAAGATAGAGAGAGTAGCACTTCACATTCTGCTGTTTTGCCAGTAATAATTAACTGAGAAGTCAGAGGAAGTCTTGCAAAATAACTCTGGAAACTCAGCTCTTCAAGGAATTAAATGCATTGATGGAAAGAGAGAATCATTAGTCTGGAATAAAAATAAATGTCTCTTCCTGTAAATCTACATTTCAGGGGCAAAGGCAGATTGTAAATTCTTCTGCCACTACTGGAGCAGACAGGGTACTGAAATAAAGCTCTTGCAAGGGAAATACTGTTTGTGACCACTGTAATTTAGATTATATATGTTAGGGAAGAGAGGGAGGCAGCTGCTGAAAGCCTGGTCTAAAAGTCACCACTGAGCATTCTCTGAAGAAGAGGCTTTTTAAAGTTGCTGTAAAACATAAGGATAAAAGCAATTGAGCTCATTTTTCTCCAAGGACCATAACATCCTTTAAGGCTTAATTCTGCTTAATATTTTGTCTGTCCTCTCTGGGCTGTGTTGTTATGGTTTAATCTGTTTCAGTGCAGTTTGGCGAATTCAGAGACATTTTGAGATAAATTTCCTTCTTTGCTGCTGGGTTTTTCTGGTGCAGGAGCAGGAAGCAGGATTTTATTGTAAATATTAAATGATGAGTGGTGTCCTGCTTGGGTGACTCCTGCCTGCCCCTCATGGCCCTTGGCTTTGATTACCTGCTCAGTTATCCTGCTTTATTCCTGTCTCCTGTCCCCTTTTCAGATGGTTCTTGACTCTCCATGCTATCAGGGCAGGGAAATGAATATATTTTATGTATCTGTCTCTGCTGTCAATATTTGTGTCAGGAAAGCACTTGTGGCATTTCTGAGAGAAGTCACTGTCTCTTTTCACTGACCTTTTATTTCTTCTGTGGATGGAGAGTTTCTTCTCAAATATCCTCTGCAATCTCTGTTTCAGCTGCTGCTTACTCTCTTATCACATTTAATACACTCACTATTAATCTCCCCACTTTGCATCCCCAAGAGCCTCTCTGCTCTTTAACCCTTGAGGGGCTGCCCATGGTTCCTCTTGGGGATGGTGACAGCACTTCTGCTGAAGGGCATCATTAACAGCTGAGAATATTCATTTATTTTAAAGCTGTTTTACTGCCTAATTGCACTTGGCTTGGAGCAAAATGTGTCTGGAGAGACGAGGGGACACCCCTGCTCTCCATTGATGCAGCATCTTGCTCACCTCCCAGTCACTGGGAGCTGCTGAAGTGCCTTGGAATTGCCCTGGGATCCATGGCAGGCTGGGAGATGGAGTGGCTGGAGCAGGACCACACTGCCTGTGCTCCTGTGGTCCCCACAGCACTGCAAACCCAGTGGCACTGCTGCCCTGAAGCCTGGTGGGCTCTGCAGAGCTGTGTCCTTAACTTTCAGAGCAGGAGTTTCCTAGCAGATGTTTTTGTTTCCTTTTGTGGTCTTTTTTTCTCAATTATTTTATTCCATTTATCCCTGCCCTTCAGTACCAAGTTGGTAGGTTTCCTCTAGACACTGAAGAAAGAAGGCATGAGAGATTGTACACATTTTTGGCTGAGGAAGGTTTGACATCACCTTTGGTTTGGCTTTTTAGTTTCAAGAAGAAAGAGAATTCATTGGCTGTGCATTGAACTTCCAGAGCAGTGAGGGTGAGCTGCTCTGGTGGCCATCCACAGGAACCAAGATTTCCCACATCTGGGATGGCCCTTCCTGCCCTCTGCATGCCACACATTCCTCCTGTCCACATGAGATGGGCTCTGGGAAGTCTCATTAGTTCCTCATGACCCCCCTGGCTTTGTGCCACTTTCCCAATACTCCTGACCTTGGAAAAATTCCCCTTTTCTCTCAGATTCCTCTGTTCAGCTTTCAGTTCAGGAGGAGATGTCCTGACACAGGGCAATGGAAATAACTTTCTTGACTTTCATGGAATTTGAGGAGCTGACAGGGAGTTTCCTGGGTTGCAGATGGGAACAGATCACTCTCTTCTCATTCAGAATCTTGATTAAACCCACCCTCAGCAACTTCTGCAAGTGTGACCCTTCTTTTGGAGGTAAAGTCCACTCTGGGTTTCTGTGAGCAGCACTTCAGGTTGTTAAGGTGGCACAGTGGAGCCCACTGAGCAGATAACAACCAAAAGGAGCCATGATTTGATGATTTGTCCTTGAAAAGCTCTGGGTGGTTCGTGAGGAAAGGGGAGATGCATTGACTTGGACAGCTACTTATAGAAAACAGATGTGCAAGTTAGGAAACACAAGAGGTAAATCTGAGCCCATATGGTACCTCTCTCACGGGCATTTAGAGTCACAGCAGCCACCAAGTCAACTCAGCTCCTCTTCTGAAAGAGGAATTCCTCATTTCTTGTAAAACATCAGCATGGGTTTGTTTGTGGGGTGTCCCCAAGCTCCACTGCTGCTGGAGACCTGCACCCTTCAGGTGCTCCCTGTGTGCTGGGTGGGGAAGGAGGAGCAGGATTGTAAATCCTGGGACAGGTCTGTGTTGTTTCCTTGCCAAATGCCAGGACTGAAGGCATGAACAAGTGCAGGACCTGTGCTGGTTTATGTAGCTGCCAGGTGGTTTCCAGTTGGGTTGGATTTTAAGTCTAGTTTCTTGTAAAATAAGAAATTTCTTGCTGTCTCGGGGCTCTCCAGAGTTTCTCTGCAAGGCTGAGGGATTTCTGTCCCTCCCTGATGCCTCAGAGGCACCCTCAGAAGGATCTGTGTTCTGCTGGGAGGGATTCCAGCCTTCTTCCTTTTCTTCTCCCTTTTCTTGAGCTTATGAGAAAGGCAATTTCCAAACTATGATTCTGTTATTTTCCTCATGCCCATCTGAAAACTGCTTTTCAAGCAACTTGGGGCTTAGTGGGCTGTGTAACCTCCTGTACACTGGAAGCTTCTTCTGCAGTCCCCCACCTCCTCTCATCCTGTGGCATCTCCTCCTCACCAGCTCTTCTGAAGTCCTTTGTATGGGAATCTGATGGGTTTTACTGGCTGTTGTCTCAAAGGCACAGTTTATGAAATGAGAGCTCTTCCCCCACAGTATCATAAGGAGATTAAAAAGAAAGCCTGGATTTATGGGAAACAGAATGAATACATTTAGAAACTGAAGATAAACTGCAGAAATGCATCATAAGGAGGCATTTTAAACTTTGGATCCCACTTTAACCCAATGGTTGCCATTAAAGTGTGGGTTGCTTTGGGGTTTTTTTTCCCTGGGATTTGTTTTAGAGGTGACTGTGGTGCAGTTTCCATGGTTTTTATCATTACCATGGTCTTGCTGCTGATCCCCTGGCCAGCTGACATTCCTGCTACACCAGGGCTGGGCTCTTGTTTTATTACCATCTCCTTTTTGATGTGTTGCTGCACCCTGAATTAATTTCTTCCCAATCACATTTGCAGCCCTGTGCAGTGAATGGGTCTCTGCAGGGGATGACATTGTTAACACTGACAAATTCCATGATACAGCTGTGCACAAACAGGCACAGAAGCAATGCAGGAGCCTGGTGCTCTCTGTCCTCTCCAGAGAGTCCTGGTTTGAGGGAAAGCCACAAAACACTCAAGAGGCCACAGGTGGGAGGATGCTGGGGATGAGCTCCCAGGCAGGGCTCTGCCTGGCCAGGGCTCCTGGTTTTCCTGCAGCAGCTCTGCTCAGCCTCAGAGCTGGTGTGGAACTCATGGGCTCATCCAGGGATCTCTTCCATCCCAGAGCAGCAGGTCCCTGCTGTCCTTTGGTGGGGCAGGGGGAAGGGCTTGAACCTGACAGAGCTTGAGGTGAGAGATTGGGAGGGAATTCCTCCCTGTGAGGGTGCTGAGGCCCTTGCACACGTGTCCCAGAGGAGCTGTGGCTGTCCCATCCCTGCAAGTGTCCAAAGCCAGGTTGGATGGGGTTCCCCAAGTCCCTTCCAGCCCAAACTGGACTCTCTGATAAGTTTTTTCTCAATACATCTATTGCTCTGTTGCAGTCTAATCTGCTTCCACTGCTGTGCTTGCCAACACTGCCTTGTCTACTCCTCCTCCTCTGCCACCCCTCTGTGTTAATCTGGCATCCCACACTTGATCCTCATTTGGAGAGAAGCCACTTGTTTGTCCTGCTTGTACCCTGCTGGGGTGTTTGATGCTGGCATCTTGCACGTGGTCCTGGGATGCTCTGGGAAATCCCACCCTGGCTCTGGGGGCTGCAAGGGAAACGTGTGTGGCACTTGTGAATGAAGGCACATTAAACCCAGGGGTGATGACAGCTATGCCAAATTACCTGTTAAAATGATCTCAGTAATTATAACAGGAGAGTCAGATGAGGATAACAGGCCATCTAATAGCACAGGCAAGGCTGTAATTACTGAATGGAAGCCCTTTAGAAACTTGCAGGGCTGAGGACTTGCCTGTGATAGAGCCTGGGAGAACTGTTTAATAAACTTGGTGAAACCCTGTCAATTAACTTATTTTTGAAGACAGTTTAGTGTTCACTTCAGATAAAGGCAGTACCATTCTCAAGAACTGCTTAACCCTGGATTTCTCAGCTATGTTTCTGGCATTGCTGTGTTTTCTCAGGGTCTGAAGTGGGATTTTGTAATGTACGGGAAGACTCTTCTCTTGTGCTTTGTTCAGTTAAGCAGGCTTAAGGCTGACTCTGAAGTATCCCAGGGACCAAGATGATCCAGGAGCTCAGATTGCCCCAGCATCTTTGGAAATCCCAGCTGCTGTGCCTCCTGCTGAGGAGAAGCTCAGATGCTTTGCAGATGGCATTAAATGAAAATTCTTGTGGTCTCAGGCTCAGTTTGTTGGTGGCAGCGGTGTCTGTAGGGACAGGAATCACTCAGATCCTGTTCTGTAGGGGCTGGAATCACTCAGATCCTGTTCTGTAGGGGCTGGAATCACTCAGATCCTGTTCTGTAGGAGCTGGAATCACTCAGATCAATTCTGTAGGAGCAGGAATCACTCAGATCAATTCTGTAGGAGCTGGAATCGCTCAGATCCTGTTCTGTAGGGGCAGGAATCACTGAGATCCTGTTCTCTGGGGGCAGGAATCGCTCAGATCCTGTTCTGTGGGGGCAGGAATCGCTCAGATCCTGTTCTGTAGGGGCTGGAATCACTCAAATCTGTTCTGCAGGGGCAGGAATCACTCAGATCCTGTTCTGTAGGGGCTGGAATCACTCAGATCCTCTTTTGCAGGGGCTGGAATCACTCAAATCCTGTTCTACAGGGGCTGGAATCACTCAAATCCTGTTCTACAGGGGCTGAAATCACTCAGATCCTCTGCATCCTGCCTGGCAGCAGCACTCCCAGGGCTGGATGGCTTCACATAAATCTTGGCTCATCTTGGATCAAAGTCCTCAGCTACAGGGTTTGGTGGGTGTGTTGGTTTTGTATGGAAATTATTTCAGAGGAGTTTTATACATACACACACAGGGAGTTTTGTTTATGAGCACTTTTTTTTGTGAGTTACTGAGATTAATTGGAAAGCTGATTTAATAATTAACAGTTTAGGAAACTAATTAAAAAGTTCCTTTGTTTTTATGAATTATACTGGTTAAAGAGAAAAAGGAGTTTCATGATTTTGCAGATTTTCCCAGGCAGATGCAAATTGTGAAGGTGAAGACACAAGAAAACTTTATTCTTTTCTTAGAAAAGATCCCTATAGCCAAAACAAGAAGGTACTTCTCTCTCTGAAGTGAACTGAAATGATTATTTAAGTAAAAGACTGACTGAAGTGTCTCTGTATGTTGTTGTTAAGAAATGTAGGAAGTTGGGGGGGAGGATGGAGTGATCTGGAAATCTTATTCTGAATTTATTTTTTTCTTTGTGTTATTAATAAATTCCTTCTTCAAACCTTTTATGTTTTAAGCCTGCCTTGTTTTTGCTGCTAAATCCTATCTCAAAAAGAAATTAAGTATATTAAAATTGGCAAATCTAAAGTAAACCAAGACAGTGGGCTCATGCTAGAAGCAATAGATCCAGTACCTTCTGCCTGCTTTCTTTTGCAGTGGAAACAGTAATAAAATGTGGAAATGGTGCCACTGGGGAGGCAGCATTCCCTGCAGTGGCTGGCATTGCTGAGCACTGTTTGTATTGATTGGAGCAGAGGCAATTAAGAGCCTCCCACTGCTTTCACTGGAGGTTTTTCCACATAAGGAGGCTTGAAGCAGAAGGGAGGGCCATTACAGCAGATAAACACTGCACAGGTTGGGGTCCAGAGGCATCTCACAGCCTCGTTGAAGTCTGAAATATTCTGTGCTGGCTGCCCAGGGGGCCAGCATGGAACACATCTCAGGATTGGCTTTGCTGGGAAAGGTTCCACCTCCTCCTGCTGCAGGTGATGAGGTGGTGTCTTAGTTTGGAGGACAGGTGTCTGCTGAGAAAGGCAGGAGCTTCTCTTTGAAATGGAGAATGTAAACCCCCTCCCTCCAAATTATTATAATTTTGAAATCAAGGAGCTCTCAGGCAAAGATATGGGAATTAGGAATAACAGTTCTTTACTAGGGAAATTAAAATAGAAATACAGCACTACAAAGAACAAACTCCAAACCCTGACACAGTCAGAGTACAACCTGACACCTGTCAAGCAGGGTGTTGGCAGCAGTCCCATTCCATGGTGGCTGCATCCTCCTGCAGTGACAGATGTGGCTCAGTTGGAGCAGTGCTCCTGTACAAGGTGCAGTTTCCCTCCGGAGCTCCAGTGGGGATGTGGAGAAATCCGGTTTTCCTCTGGAGTCCAGTGGAGAAAGGGGCTCCCTTAGTGTCCCAAAACCTCTGTTTTTATCTTGGTAAGAAATGTTGGGCTCTTCCCCCTGGCTGGAGCAACTCCCAATGGGATGCAGTAATTTTATCAGTGCCACAGTGGGACTCAATGGCCATGAGCAGAAAATGACTGGCTGGAGGAAGGATGGGTTGTGAAAAGATAAAGAACAATGCCCTGCCTGGTTTCAATGGATGGCCCATTAGCAGAATATCTCCCACAGAGATCAGGATCACTGCCCCCACCCTCAACAGATGGTGATAGAACAGATACCTTTTATCACACCCTGTATTGCAATCCAAGACAGGTGGAAAAGCTGGGCTGGACCGTCCTCACTGGGCTTCTGCTCAGGGGGCTTCCTCCAGTGCAGTTTTCTCAGAAATTCATTATTCCTGGACTTGTTCTTAAGTCAGCCCATGTCCCATGAAAGTCTTTTTTTTTGGAGGGTGGAAAATTACTTTTGTCAGTGAGGAAACTGAAGCTGTGAGAGGATTGTTAGCACAGAATGGGGGGAGTCACATTGATTATAAATTGTCCTCATGGAGAATTTCATGGTGTTGCTTCTTTCTGCTCTGTTCCATGCTCTGGGTTAGGTGTTGGTGTTGGCCATAGGCTCTGGCCTTGGCCACTGGGACTGCTTCATTCCCCACTAGGAAATAGTTTCTTGTGTTTCCTGGCAAGAGTTCACAGTGTGAAATATAAGATTTGGGATGTATTGTAGGAAGTTAATTTGATCACTTGGCAAGCGAGCAGGGTGATCCAGTTCTCATGTGTTTCTTTTAATCTGTAATTTTGTCTGGGGAGAGAGTGGCAGTGAAGGAACTTGGCTCTCAGTGCATTAACACATCCCTTATTGTCCTGAGATTGAACATCTCTCTTTAAACATGATATTCTCCACTGGCCCTTAGAGACCCCAAATCCTGTTTAGACAAAGTAAGCCTTGATGAACCTGAATGTTTCTGATTCAATAACGTGGCTGGGAGAGGGATGGTGTGAGAATGCTGGAGAAAAGAGTAAAAAGAGCCTCCTCTCACTCATGTACAATAGTCCTTCCCTCTTATGCAAGATTACTTGCTGGAATTTAAAAATTTGTGTTTATTTTAGTAGAAATGGGGTGGTTGTTTGTCTGACTGCTCCTGTGATGCTGCCGAACTCTCAGGGCAGCAGAGCTGCAGGTGCTCTCAGAAATGCCTTGTGCCAGGAGGGGCTGCAGCCCTGGGGACTGGTGGGTGATGTCAGACCTGTGAAATCAGTGATGGGGATGGAATCAAAAAAATCATAGAATAATTTGGGTGGAAGGGACCTTCCAAGGTCATTTATTCCTGCTCCCAAGGGAGGGAAGGGCTGGAGGAGGGTGTTGATGAGGCAGAAACCTTCCCTGGCTTTGGGAGAGGAAACAGTCCCTTGTGCTGGGTCAGGCAGGTAGGATGTGGTTGTGCCCTCCTCCAGAGAAAGCAAGTTTTGAAATTAAAGTGGAATTGCAAAAATGAATCTACATATTTGCAACAAAGCAAGCCATCCAAGCTGTCTCTCATTTTCACATTAAAACAATGCCTTTGGTCTCAGCTCTAATTCTGCTGGCATGGAAACTTGTTTGCTGCTATAATTGAGAAAAGATGGAGGAAAACATGCTTTCTTTTGCTTTGCCTTCTTGTACATTCAACAACTTGGGTGCAGTTTTCTCCTGTGAGCTTGGTGTCCTTTTGGTGAGGGATGAAGAGATGGGAGTGATACCTGGGAATGCTTAAAACTCATCCTGGGAACAAGGATGGGGCTTTGAAAAACCTGGTCTAGGGAAAGGTGTCCCTGCCATGGGAGAGGGAGGAACTGGATGATCTTTAAGGTCTCTCCATTCAAACCATGAGTCTGTGAAACTGAGGATGGCTCTTGCACACAAGAGAATCCAGTTTTATTCTTTCTGCTTTAATCAGTGCCAGAAACTCTGCCCAAATCTATAGTGCACCAAAACAAAAGAGAGGAAAATGCAACTACACACAGTGCTGGTGACCCAAAGGGCTGAAACCAGGGCAGGTCTTGGGCTGGGCTCAGTGGCCTCAGCCATGGCCAGCCCCAGCCAGAAAATGCAAAGTACTGGCACACTAAGCCTCTTGTTTACTCTAAGCTGTTTATTTTGCTGCTGGAGGATTGTATAATCTGTTTGTCTGAGTGGAAGCAGCCAGAAAACTTCATGCTCTGAAATTCCCACCTACCTGTGCTACCCATATATATCTATTCATATATATATATATAAATTTACTGAGCATGTATTTACCAAATGCATGTATTTACTGGTGGGGGGTGTTTGTCTTTTATAGCTCAGTGGGACACAAAGCCCAGGTCTAAGGCCAGGTCAGCACAAAGCAGGAATACAAAAAGCTGTCTGGAAGGCTGGCTCACATCCATGATAATATTACTAAATACCATAATCCTGTGAGCCTTTGCCTCATAATACGGTAATGAGTTATTAAAGCTAAGGAGGGTACTTTGGGGAGGGAGACTTGGAGGGTTTGGGTTTTTTTTTCCCCCCTCCTGCCAGGTCTGAGCCATTTCTCTTGGTCCTTCTCCATTCATAAGAGAAAGGCTGCAGCAGTTTCAGAAGTGAACAATTTTAAAGGCTATAAAAATGCCAGTTTCTGAACACTGTGTGCCTTTTCCAGACAAGATGAGCTGTTGTACTCCATTCCCTCAGCTCATTCCACAGCCCTTAGCTCCTCTCCAGGAAAATACCCAAGGCATGAGCTAAGGAGCAGCCACCCTCCACCAGAGTTTGAGAGCACAGCGTGGGCATGGCCAAGGTGTTCCCAGGGCCACAGAGTGCTCTGCCCACTGTCAGCACACAGCTGAAGGATGCTCTTGGAGGAAGGATTTTGGAAGCACCTTGCAGCCACTTCCCTGTCTCAGCTCTGTGTGTGTTTCCAGGAAATCCTGGAAGTTGTGGGGAGGAAATTGTGTCGTGCAAAGTGCCAGGATTGTGGAGCAGGGAAGGAGCTGGTTCTTGCTTGCTTGGAAAATACAGCAAGAATTTAAAAAAAACTAAAAAACCAGAGGAATGTGCCAGCCATAATTTACAAGCTTGTTCATTTTGGTTTTGGGAGTATTTGGCAGCTCTGGGCTGTACCCAAAGCAAAGGCAGACACAAAACTCTTCCACCCCAGAGTGCAGGGAAACCTGGGTGCTTTTTCATTGCAAAATACCCTTTTTTTACCTTCTTTTTCTATGATCAAAACCAAACAGGTCTATTGCTGGGTTTTGCTTTGCTTGGGGTTTGAAAGCCCTTTGGATGAGGATGTGGCTGCACCCCTTGGCCCAGCAGCCAGCTCCTCCAGCCAGTGCTCAGCACAAGGCACAGCTCTCCAAACACCATTGTCCAACAGCACGAGGATGTGTGTTATTAACCATCAGTGGCAAGCTGGAAGCTGATAAAGATCTTTATTATTTTACAAGCACAATAATTACTACCTAGAGTTGTTTTCCTATAGTTTAAGTGCTCTCTTTCTCCCTTGGGTATCCAGGATGTGCACATTTGTCCTCAGTTCCTTGAATATCACTGTAGGAACCAGTATTTCTCCCAGCATTCTGAATATCAAACTTCACATTTGAGGAGTTGTTTTCCTTCTCCCCCTACCAGTCAATGAAAAAATCGAAGAAAGGGCAGAAGATGAGATTTGGTTTGATTTGCTCCAGTGCTTGTTAATTAAAGTGCTGAAGGATCCCTCCACTTTGCTGTCAGGGAAAAGAGAGTGTGTCAGGGCAGAGCTCTGGGGTGGGGGACATCACAGAAGGAACCTGTGCCCATCGTCTTGTCAGAGGGTTGTCAGATGTGGCAGCACACCTGTACCACCTTCCCAGGTACAGTAATTTCAGGATTATAAAACGCACGATACAATACAGGGTGTGATCAAAGGTATCTGTTCTATCACCATCTGTTGAGGGTGGGGGCAGTGATCCTGATCTCTGTGGGAGATATTCTGCTAATGGGCCATCCATTGAAACCAGGCAGGGCATTGTTCTTTATCTTTTCACAACCCATCCTTCCTCCAGCCAGTCATTTTCTGCTCATGGCCATTGAGTCCCACTGTGGCACTGATAAAATTACTGCATCCCATTGGGAGCTGCTCCAGCCAGGGGGAAGAGCCCAACATTTCTTACCAAGATAAAAACAGAGGGTTTGGGACACTAAGGGAGCCCTTTCTCCACTGGACTCCAGAGGAAAACCGGATTTCTCCACATCACCACTGGAGCTCCGGAGGGAAACTGCACCTTGTACAGGAGCACTGCTCCAGCTGAGCCACATCTGTCACTGCAGGAGGATGCAGCCACCATGGAATGGGACTGCTGCCAACACCCTGCCTGACGGGTGTCAGGTTGTACTCTGACTGTGTCAGGGTTTGGGGTTTGTTCTTTGTAGTGCTGTATTTCTATTTTAATTTCCCTAGTAAAGAACTGTTATTCCTAATTCCCATATCTTTGCCTGAGAGCCCCTTGATTTCAAAATTATAATAATTTGGAGGGAGGGGGTTTACATTCTCCATTTCAAAGAGAAGCTCCTGCCTTTCTCAGCAGACACCTGTCCTCCAAACTAAAACAGCAACTTTTCATTCTTTGTCCATATATAAGCCACACCTGATTATAAGACGCACTTCGGGTTCAGACCAAAATTTTAGTCAAAATGGTGCAGCTTATAATGGTGAAATTACTGTACTTGTGTGCTCCTCTTGGAGTGAGGGATGTTCCCCATGGAAAGTGATGGACAAATAAATCATCAGTCCAAGCCTGGGTAGCAAAGCAATAGGTGGGAGTTGTTTTCTATATTAAAAATAATAATGTTGCCCATGTAAGTGTGAATACACGTTTAGAGCAGTGATTTCCGGGTAAATCTGCACAGATGCATCCCTGGCCCAGGAGAGCTGTGGTGTGTGGGTGTAGGAATGGCAGTGCTTGGAACATGCAGGCAGGAACGTGGGAGGGAGAAATGCAGGGCTTTGTCCATGGCAGGGCTGTGCAAAGGGCATTCCTGCACGTCATTTTTTAAATGTTTGTGCTTTGACCTCCCTCTCCTGATAGGGGAAGCAAAAAAGAAACATCCAGATGTGCAGCAGCCATCTGACCTGGCAGCACATCTGGGTCAGCTCTGGTCCCCTTTGTGCTCACAAGGGCTCTGCTGTCATTCTCTCCCCAAGGCCATCACCTTGCCTTGTGTGCCCTGGCATTTTGGGCAGGTGCTGAGAAGCTGCCTTGGGCATGTGGAGCTGCAGGAAGGGTGGGAGAGCCCGTGCCAAGGGAGAGATTGAAGGGACAGGAGCTCTGCAGAAGGTGGCACAAGGATGAGGATACAATGCTCATCTTGGGACAGGGCAACACTTCCCCATCATGCCAATTTTTCCTTTTATTTTGCTTTTTTATTGAAATATCAGTATGTTCTGGTTTTTACCCCCCAATGTTTTCCTTGGGGAATGTGTGAAGGACTCTCTGCTGGGTTTGGCTGATGTAAATATTGACAGCCAGAGAAGGGTCTACCATGGGATGCACCTCACTGCTCCCAAGGCACTGGGACAGGCTGGATACCAAAGGGTGGGTGCAAAGGGGTGAAAAAGGTGATTAGCTCCCTGGTTTGGTGCAGCTGAGCTATTCCTTCCAGCTTTCCATGCTCTGCTTCCCATGGCAAAGCCACTTGCTGGGCATCCCCTGTGTCAGCCCCACCAGCCCTGCCCTGCCCAGCATCACTGCAGGGCCCCTCACCCCCAGGTGACACTTTAATACCCATTCCAGCTGAAAACTGACATAAATACACCAGGAGTGCATTTTCCCTCTGGATTTCAGACACGTGGTCTGTGCTGTTATAGCTGGCAAATGAGCAGATCAGAGTTCCCCTGTGGTAATGTATCTCTATCAATTTATTTCTCATTAAAAATCTTATGCACTGCAATAAAGCCAATAGTGAGATAACAGTGGAGCTTTATAACCTGTTAAATCAGGCCTGTGCTTCTACACAAAACCATGTTAGGCTGTTGTAGGGGTTTAGATGGGAACCAAATCAATCCAGCATCCCCCATGCTGCAGCTGCACAGCGCTGGGTGCAGAACAAGGGGGTAAATCACTTCCTTCAGTGATTTCTATTAAAGAGTTTGACAAGGGGAGAGGGATTGATCTCTGGATGATCTGTATTACTGGCAGCTTTTTTTCTTTTTTTTTTTAATTCCCCTCCTTTCCTTCTGTGCAGATAAAAAGCCAAAGAGGTTTGAGTTTGATGGAACCTATGGTGAAAATCTTTTTAATTAACAGTGGATTAGAACTGGAGCTGTGTTTTAGCTGGAATGGCAGATGCCTGTGTTTTCTGGGCAGCCAAGCAGGCTCCCAATTATCACCTGTGAAGGCAGGAGGGTGCAGGGGGTTTGTCTCCCATCCTATCCCATCCTATCCCATCCCATCCCATCCCAGCTCTGGATTCACCCCTTACAGCATTTGCTCTGCTTGTATTAAATTGTATTAATTCCACCTTCCCCACATTTTTCATTTTTATTTGGATGAAATCTCATTCATTTCCTACTAAAGCTCACTTGTGCCCTTTCCTCTGGGAAGGGTTTTGCTGGGGCTTTTCTCTCTCTAACTCCTTGGCTGGAAGTTAGAGGCAGGTGGGGCTCAATCTCTTCTCCCACATAACAAGTGATAGGACAAGAGGAAATGGCATCAAGTGGCACCAGGAGAGGTTTAGGTTGGACATTAGGGAAAATTTCTTCACCAGGAGGGTTATCCAGCCCTGGAGCAGCTGCCCAGGGCAGTGGTGGAGTTTCTATCCCTGAAAGATTTAAAAGACAGCAAATGCAGCACCTGGGACGTGGTTTAGAGATGAGTGAGTGGTTACACTGGGTGATCTTAGAGGGCTTTTCCAACCTAAATAATTGCATCCCCTGTGTCTCTCCATTGGAGTCAGGGTGGGAGCAGGGTGCCCTGCTGCAGGAGGGTCAGAAATGCCAGGTGCTGGTGCCAAATGTCCCCCCATGTCCCCTCCTTGCCATCGACTGGGCTCTGTCACGTCTGGGGGCTCCTGCCTTGGTCCTGCCTCGCTCTAAGTGCAAAGGAAGGGAGAAAAATCAATTCCCATCAGCTCAACAGTGCCCTTTGATTTATTGCCAGTGGAGGAAGAAATTCTTTATCTCCTCCTGGAAGGGATTGCTTTGGTGTTTGTTATTAGGGAGCACTGCTGGAACATCCCCCTTCCTCCAAACCTGCTGTTTTGATAACCTTTCCCAGCTCCAGGAAGCACAGAAAGGATCTCCCAATGTGCAGAGAAAGGGGGCAGGAGTTATCCTGGTCTGCTGGGATGGTCAGGGCACTGCATTCCCCCAGCAGATGAAATTACATGTATTCCTTAGATTTCAGAGTCTGTTCTTGCACCTGGCTGGGGTTATTTAGTGTGGCTTTTTAGCCTGTAAATTAAAAAGAGCATCTCTGTGCAGGGCAGAGGGGTTGCCTTGTCCTCCTCACCTTCCAGCAGCAGTCACCTCTCCCATCTGTGTGAGTTGTGCTGCTGCAGAGAATAGATGGAAGCACTCTGATCTACACCCTTGAAGGTTTCCCCCATCCTTCATCTTCCAGCTGAGCTCCAGAGCAGGAGCAGGAGATGGGCACACCAGAAACCAGAACAACTGCAGGGCAGTGTTTTAATTATCTGTGATTGCTGGAGCAGGTTAGTGGCCAGGTGAGCAAGTGCAGAGGCACAGCTGGCCTGATGTGCTGGCAGGGAGTGTGAGCTGATACCTGACAGTGTGAGCAGTGCTGATTTTGTGTTTCTGCCAGAAAAACCTCTTGGCTTTTTGGAGGTTGCTTCTGGGCTCAGCTCAAGACCAGCAGCAGTGGGAGATGGGTGGCCATGGCTTGGTCTCAGTGGAAACACAAACTGAATTTTCTGTGCTGAAGTTGCTCCAATGAACCCCTTTCCTACAGGGTGACTGATTTGCAGGTGGTTTGGTACATGGGTGATACCAGGACTCTGATTCAGGGAAGATGGAGAAAATTCAGACCATCTCAATCCCACTTAGTGTCAAAATCAGCTTGTCTCCCCTTTAGTTACTCTGATAACATTTATTTGTGCAGCTTCCTAGGATGAGGTTTTACATTATCCACAATCCTTCAGTTTAATTCCCTCTTTAAAGCTGTGATCATGAGTGTTAAAATGGAACAAAAGCCAGCAGCCTGATAGGCAGGAGGGAGCAGCCTCAGGCAATGCAGCCACAGGCACCAAGTTCTAGAGGGAAACCACCTGGAGTGGTTGTGCTACACCACAGTCCTAAGTTTGGGGGGCAAATCCCAATTTTTTGGAGGAGAAGCTCAGTGCAAATGAACTTCAGTGCTTTGTGAACAAAGGGAATTTTGTTACAAGCCACCTGTGGGCTGGTTTTGCATAGCTGGAGGTGATATCAACCCTGCCTGGGCTTAGATGAAGCTCCTGATTTCCAGCAACTGCTTTGAATACATTCCCTGGGGTCTTTCCTCATTGTTTGTTAGCAGGTAATGGGGAAAGTGGGAACACTGGAGGGGAAGGGTGGGTTTGGGAGACCTGGCTGGCAGAGGATGCTGCCCAAAGCTATGGAATGAGCAGAGCTGCTGGAGAGTTCCTCTGTCCCTGGGCTCTGCTCTGTGACTGATGGGCAGAGGTCAGCTCAATTTTTGTGACAAAATCTCAATGCTTTATCAGTTGGGCATCTGAGATTTTTTATAGAGTTGCCAGTGAAGATAAATGGAACTCAGAGTTGAACCCAGGGGGTCTGAGCATCACTCTGAGTTGTGGTGGTGAATAAACCTCAGAAATCCAGGGCTGGTGTTAGTTTGGGCTGGATTTCTGTTTTAGGGTGAAGGTAGTTCAGTTTGAACTATTGCAGCTGATTTAACCCAGATTTCTTTTGTGGGATTTCGTGTGGCTTTTGGTCTTTTTTGGTTTGTCGTTTCACTGATGCTTTAATTCCCTGTGCATGAAATGTGCTGAATCCTGCCACACTAACCATAGAGAAAACTCCCAAAAAAGTAAAATTTAAAAGGGGAAAATGCCAGTAGAGTCCAATGGACTTGTGCAGAGCTTGGCCAAGGACCAGAGCATATCAAAAGTGCTTCAGGGCAAGTTTTTTTCCTGCAGGATTTTACAATGTAAGGCAATTACTGAGCTGAACAGCGTTCCTTAAGAAGATTATAATTCTGTGTCCAGTGTGGACCAAGAGCATCCCAGCCAGGCTGCAGCAGCTCTCCAGTGGATTGGAATCCAACCAGGTCGTTAGTGGTGTTGCAGCATTAATTACTCTGAAAGCAAAAGGTTAATTTGAAGTTTTGTGGGTTGCAGAAAGTGCTGGGGAGAGCGAAGCCTTTAATTTCGTGCCGTCATGTAGATGAAATAGGAAAATGTATTTTTGCAGGAATGATTGCTGGAAATGGTTGGATGTGCTGGGTGCAAGGAGATGCAGGGTCTGTGAACCCTGCTGCTTTCTGGAAAATGGAATAAAAGCAAAACTCTGTATTTCTTATATTGATTTTCCTAGTGTATCCTGGATTTAAAAAAAAAAAAAAAAGGCAGGAAGGATGGAGACTTGTCAAAATGAATTATTAATGAAGTCATACTTCACACTTCCTTCCAGTCTGAGGAAGGAAAGCATGTCCTTTGCTATGATATAGCCACTTTTTTATCTCTTTTTTGTTCCAAGGAAGAATTTTCTACCAGTGGGCATCCAGTTATTTTTCCACAGTAACTCAGGAGTCTTCAGCTTTCTGCCACAAATCTTCAGAGAACAGTCAGAATCAATAGATAGTGTTTGTTTATTTTGATACAGCAAAGAAAGAGAGGAAGAAATAATCAGACAGGTGAGAGAAAAGAGGAGCTTTGGCATATTTTTGTTTATATAGAGTTGTTTGGTTTGTTTTGGAAAAAATAAAATGAAGGAGCCCATCAGATTGGATTCAGATTTCCAGCAGGGATTCCAAAGGCACACGATGCTGCTGAGCACAAAGACTGCCTTTCACACCCTGCTCAAAGGCAAGATCTGTGCTTTTCTTGCCAGCACTCCCCGAGGAATATTTGAATTATTATCATTCCCACCTGCCAGTTCTGGTGGTGGGCACTGAGGGTAAAACACAGATGGGATGGAAACCCTGGAGAGCTGGGCCATGGTGTTTTGCTGAGGGTGGTGACTGCCTGTCCAAAACTCAGCCCTGCTTGGTGCAGGAGGAGCTGCTGTGGCTCCATCTCAGGCTCTCTGCATGGTCCTGGGGCTCATCCTGCCCCCAAAGCAGCAATCCCTCCAGCCTGGGGAGAGGGACAAGGCAGAGAATGCTGTGGAGCATCCAGCTGGCCATGGTGTAATTAAAGCTGGCTGAATGAATCAATAAATAAAAATATCACATAAATTCAGCTCTGTATGTGTGTGTGTGAGAGAGAATTAATCACAACCCCATTCAGGTTTCTGGCTGCTCATCCTCTTGTAGCCCAGGTCAATAACTGCTTGCCCAGTGGATAATTCCCAAACCATCCATGGCAGTGTGGATTTGCTGCTGGATTTTGCTCTGTCCCTCCTGGGTTTGTTCCCTGCTCAAAGGGAGGGAGGAGCACACAGCAGGTGCCTTCATCTGCCTCTGGATGTGAATGAGGCTATTGAGCAAAATGTTACAGCCCTGAGGAGGTGATGGAGAGCTGTGCACCCTCCCCTGAGCATCAGGGTGGGGGCTTGGCTGCTGTGCCTGTGATGGGGAGAATGGGAATGTGCCCCCCAGGTGCTGCTGTGGTGCCACATCCCCTCCCATTCAGCAGAGGAAGGGGAGAATATCCCCAAATCCCTTACTTTTATTAAAACAGGAGTTTGCTCACAGGTTGGAGCTGAGTTTAAACATCTCATGGTGCTTTTGGGAGAGCTGCCCTTTAAAAGCTGATTTTTAATTCCCACTGCTCCAACCCCTTGGTTTTAATACCAACTTGCCTGAGGAACATTAACCTGCAGAGCAGAGGAGCACACAGGGTTCATTTTCACCTGGATGTACCAGGCATGCAGGAATTATCACCAATTAAAGTGTATTTGACATGATAGAAGCCAAACACCTGCCTTGGCATGTTCTTCCCTGCATTATCAGAGAGGTTCATAGAACTAAAAACGCTTGAGAATGCAGGGAAAAAATTGGGAGGGTCTGCACCCCCAAGAGCACTGCTTGCAGCTGCATCCCCTCTCCTTGCAACCTGGGAAAGGTAAAAATCACCCCAAATTTGTTGTGTTTGCTTGGGGGGGTTCACTCCAGGAGCTGTGCTTCCCTCTGTGGGGCCAGGATGCTGCCACATCTCCCCTGGGGGTTGTCCCTTGGTTTAAAGGTTTATTCCACACCAGGACAGGGCTGTGTGGAGCAGGAGGAAATGCAGGGGAGGTTGTGGTGCACCCCTTTCCAAGAGACTTTGTAAACAATGATCTCTGCTTCACCCCAATGCTCACCCAGACAGAGCAAGAGTGGGGGGAAAAAGGAGAAACCTGAACTGCCAGGTCAGACAGGGAAGGGTTGGAACAAGGTGGAGGTGCCCAAATTGGGGTTCCCTGCCCACATATTGCACTATTGCAGAGCTGGGCTGGCTGGGGATGGTCAGCACGGATTAGGATGTGCCTGGGGGTTTAGGTGACTAATCACCCCAATAAACACCCAGGGTTTAGGGAGGTGGCAGCGTTCAAAGGGACTCTCAGTGGGATTTAGGCACCTAAACAGCTTTGGTGCTGCTGAAAATCCTGCTTAATCTAAAATCTGCCATAGCTGCTGAAAATGCAGCCTGCAGTGGGGGATCCCAGCTGTGCAGCACCTCTGGGCATGCAGCTTGCAGAGGGGAAATGGGAACCATTCTCTGTGCCCCCCAAATTTCCTCCAGGCTGCCAGTAGGGAATAAAACTGAGCTGCTGCTCCATGTCTGCCAGCCTTTTCCAGAATCACCCCATCCTTAGCTCAAACAGCATCCAGGGAGCAGATGTATTCTTAATTCTTAATTTCAAATAATGATTTTTTTTTCCCCTTATGCCACCCTTGGCACAGCTTTTCCCATTTATTCTCACTCCCCTACAGCATCTCCTGCCTTTTGGCTGTAGTGAAACTGCTGCAAAAAAAAAAAAAATCCCGAACAAGCAGGAATTTTTGGGATAAGCTGCAAAATTGACCTTGACTGAATGCAGGGGGAGTGAGAATGAGATGAAAACGATGCCAGAGATAGCTGTAATTAGGTTAATGTCTTCAACTGAACTTGGAAGCCAAGTAAAGAGGGGAAAGGTTGCTCTGGAAATGAATGGTGGAACTGGATGGCTGTGGAAATTGCCAGTGGGATTTGGGAGCTTCCCAGATGCAGGTTGGTGATTCTAGTTTGGCTGTGGGGCTGTGGGGAGGGGGAGTCTCACAAAAAGGGGTCAGGGAGGTGATGCTGGGAGTGTGTGTTGTCCTGGGTGTGCTTTTTTCCCTTGCTGGGGCTCCAGGCAGGCACTGGAGCTGCTTTTCCTTCAGGAATAGCCCCTGGTGGGGATTTGGAGGAGTTCTGCGTGGGAGCATGTTCCAGCTGGAGGAGCAGAATACAGGCAGGAAATGGGGGAAAAATTAAATTAAAATCTAGGGAGGGGGAAAAAAGGCTTTTCAAGCTTCCTGAGGCTGCATGATGGGACTTTGTGAGTTGGCTGCTCCCTTTTCCCAGGATCTCTTCCCATGTGCTCAGAACTTCGCTTCTGCTGCAGTGGGGATGCGGGACAGGCTGGGCTGTGAGAGCTGGGTCAGAGGAAGGAGAAAATAACTCAAACAAGCCCTTTCCTCTGTCTGTTTTTTCATGTTTGATGTGCAGATCACCAAGGGGAGAACAAAAAAATACTTGTGGAACCACAAATGTCTGGTTTGGGCATTTTCAGGGAGTTTTGTTTAAATGATAGCCTAGGCGAAGGAGCTGGGGCGTGAGCTGAAAGCAGCTTGGTTTAAACCCAGCCTTACAGTGTCCAGGAGCTGAGCTGAGCTTGGGCCAGAGCTGCAGGACCTCCAGGTGCTGGCAGGGACAGAGTTCACTGAGGCTGTGGCACAGGTGGCAGCTCAGGCTGGGAGCTGCAGGGCTTTTCCTCCTCTCCATCCCAAATCCAGCATGAGCTTTTAACCGTGCTCTAGAGCAGCCAATTTCCCCCTTATTCCCACCACCTTTATCCCAGGCCAGCAGAGGGGCTGGGGTGACACCTCCTTGCCCCCCACCCTTGTGATGAACCCCCAGAGCTGTGTTGGGGGAGTTTATCAGGTGGGGTTTGTGGATGTGTCCCTTTTGCAGGAACAAACCTCGTACCTGCAGCACAGCGCCGGGCACGGCCGCTCGCAGGTTTTATCTGGCAGAGGATAAAATATTCCTTTCCAATGCTCTTGGCAAACAAATGAGCGAGGCAGAAATACAGATTGTGTTTGCTAATGGTAACAGGCTGCCAAGGAATGTACAAACCGCTATTCACTGGGAGGGAAATTCCTCCCTGCCATGGGAGATGTCGGAGCTGCAGAGGGATTCAGCTCTGCTGGAACGCTGCTGCTCCCTCTGTGTTTTCTGCAGGGTTTTTGGGGCAGGAATTGTCACTGCTGTGCTGAGGGGGGGCTCAAGTGAGCAGAGCCCTGATGCTGATTCATGGTGAGATCCTGGGGGCTCCAGCAGAGATAAATGCCAGGGGTCTGCTGATGGAGAGGATTCAGGTCTGTGCGTGCATCTGTGGTGCCCTGGCTGCTCAGGGCAGAGCTGCTGCCTCTCCAGAGATGATTTTGGAGTTTAATCCAGTTAGATGGAGCGTTCCCCAGCTCCCCACATCCTCCTGGGGTTTATTTCTGGGATGCTGAGTGTCTTGCAGTGAGGACCATGACGAGTGCCAAGGGCAGGTTCAGCTCCCTGGCGTTTTCCATGCAGCTGGGGCAGTGTTTTGTGGGTGCAGTGGGGATTTTAGGGTGAGTGGTTCCTGAGGAAAGGGGTCTCACCACTTCCTGGGACAGTTCCTGGCTGGGCTGAGCATCCTGGCTCCTCCTCATCTCCCCACAACCAATCCATGGATTTCCATGGATTTCAAGTTGGAAACGGTGTTTGGCTTTGAAGTCAACATTTGCAGCTTTGGGGATAAGAGGAGAACTGGAGGATAGGAAGATGATAGAGAATATTCACATGTGGAATTATCTCTTAAATATTATTTTGAATATTCACAAGTGGAATTATCTCTTAAATATTATTTTGAATATTCACAAGTGGAATTATCTCTTACAAATATTATTTTGAATATTCACATATGGAATTATCTCTTAAATATTATTTTGAATATTCACATGTGGAATTATCTCTTACAAATATTTTTTTCTTTGGAGTGTGCTTCCTTTCCCCCCTCATTGTGGGTATTAATTAAAAACATGCTTTTGACTTCAAATTAAACAATTCACATTAAAAAGGCCTCCATGTATAAGTGAGTAACATTAGACTGCAGTAAATTATTGTTGGGAGCCCCTCCAGAAGATGGAGAGGACCTGGGAAGTGCAGAGTCCTTGGTTCATTGCAGGATCCATGGGCTTTGGTGGGAATGTGCACGTGAGCTGAGGGTCAGGATGTGTATCCTGGACACTAAAATCCTAACCAAGTGAGTCCAAGGAGCAAGAAGTACAGTAATTTCACGAATACAAGCCGCACCAATTTGACTAAGATTTTGCTCCTAAACCGGAAATGCGGCTAATAATCAGGAGCGGCTAATACAACCTCAGAAGTGCCTGCCAGAGTGCTGAGCCGAGCAGCTGCAAAGTCGGCATTTTTCGATTGTTACAAATCGCTACTTTGTTGCACCGCGGGTGGAGCCTGGCTCCCTGCAGGCAGCACGGGGGGCGGGGAGAGAGGCGGGAGAGCTCTCTTTCCTCCTCTGCCACAGCCCAGGGGAGAGACGGGGGGGGGCCCGGCGCCGCCATTGCTGCAGCTTGGGGAGGAGAGGGGAGACCCGGGCCGCCCCTACCGCGGCCCGGGGAGGGGGGGGGAAGCCCGCACCGCCATTACTGCGGCCCGGGGAGCCGACGGGAGCCCCGCGCAGCCATTGCCGCGGCTCGGGGAGCCGACGGGGTGCTTTGTCCCCGCCCGCCGCCGCCGCGGCAGGAGCGGGGAAACTCTGTCCCTGCCCGCCGCCGGCGCCACGGGCGCGGGAAAGCTCCCTCCCCGCCCGCCGCCGCTGCCGTAGGAGCGGGGGAAGCTCCGTCCCTGCCTGCCACCGCGGGGCAGCGCCGACCCGGGGTGACCGAGCCCAGTGGCAGCGGCGGCCGGCCCCGAGCGGCAGCACCGGGCTGGGCCACCTGGCCCCGTCAGCGGCCCCTAGCGGGCCGAGCCTGCACAGCCTTAGCTCAGCCAGTAAACCCCGCCCTCCCGCAGTTCTGTTACTAATTGCACGCGGATCCTCGCTGCGAACGACAAAGCGGCTTATATTCGGGTGCGGCTTATCTATGGACAAAAACCGAAATATTTGCCAAGACCCAGAGATGCGGCTTATAATCAGTGCGGCTTGTATTCGTGAATTTACTGTAATTGTTCTGCAGCAAACAAAGGGGGAACAATCAATTTTCAGCCTTTGGGGGCCCAAGCATCCCCTTGGTCAACCTTGGCATCCTCCCTTGTCCCTCCCTGGCTGAATGTTGCAGAGTATAAAGGGCTGTAATTATTAAAATGTTGTGTTCAGGAGAATTTAGCCTCTCATTTGGTTTGTTCTAGTGACCCTTCACCAACTGCTGTGGCAATTACCTGGCCTGGGAGCTGCTGGCTGGGATTCAGGCTGGGAGATGGGATGATTCTCCATGGTTTTGGTCAGGCACAGCTGCTCCCTAAAATATTTTGGCAGTGCTTGCAGAGCCATCAGCTCACTTTCCCTTTTTGGGGTTTGGCACCCTGGGTGCTCAGTGCCTGTGCTGAAGGAAATGAGGCACTGAGCCTCTGGGGTTACCTCTGTGCCCCACTGCTGCTTCATCAGGCCAGGCACTGTGGCTGCTCCCTCAAAAAAACCTCCTGGGTTATCTAAAATTTAGGTTTTTAATTCACGTCTGGGTTTACCTGTATCTTTCCTCAAATACCCGGTGTACTCAAAAGGCCAGTAGTAGGTAAAAGAAACTCAGTATCATGTATGGATTTATCTGTTCCTGCCTCACTCTGTGTTGTTCCACTACAATCCAAACTCATTATTTTCCCTACATGGCTCTTTTGATCTGCTTTTCTTCCCTTGCTCTGCTGTGACAGCAGAGACCATGAGAAGGGGTTGGAGCAAATGCCATTTGTCTGGCCCTTGGGTCCCGACAATTTGGATTAAAATATGCCTTAAAATTAAAAACCTATCCTTAAAATATTGTTATCTTCCCAAGGATACTCTTTTCCTCTCTGGAGAATATTTGGAGAGAGACTCCTGCATGTAAATCTCCTTGTGGTGAAGTGGTGAAGGCTTACAAACCCCCTTGAAGGTAATATAACAGCCCAAATAATGACAGCTGCCAAGGAGGGTGGAGAGGAACCTGCTCCCAAACATTCCCAGAGAAAAGCTGGCTGTGACCAACCTCACTGTCCTGCACCACATCCTCATCTCTGTTCAAGCTGAGGAGAGCTTGGTGTGGTGCTGCCCTCCCAAAACCAGGCTCAGGGCAGTGAGCAGCTCCAGGGAGCTTCACTGGTGACCCCAAATCCAAAAATAAAATGTTGTAAAAATTAAAAATAAAATCTTTCTTAAATTGCAAATCATTTCCCAGTGGTTCCCACCTGAAACAACAGTGTAAAGCATCTCAGATCTCATCCAGTCCTGCCCTATTTATAGCTGTGAAGGTGGAGGAGAGTTTCTTTTGGACACATTTTCTCTGGGGATGCTGCTTGGGCTGCTGTAAGGATTTCTCTGGAGGGTACCTGGCACTTGCAGCCCCTCAGGGCTGCTTTCAGTCTGTCCAGCTCGATTGCATGCACTAAGGAAGGGAATTTATGACCCCTTGCAGTGGTTCATAGGTGCCTTTCACCATCTAATAAATCTTAGTCACAGGACACCAGTTTCCAGGTGTCTGTTCCCAAAACTCCCAGCATTCAGGTTCCCCTCTACACCTCTGTTGCTGCATTTTGATTTTCTCTGCAGTGCTTAAAGCTGCCAATGCCTGGGAAAACTGCCTTTGCTGAATTCCCCTGGAGCCCTGCTTTCCTTCCCTGGCCGGAGCTGGATCAAATAATATCTCTGCCACGCTTTGGAGATAAGGCAGGAGCTGAGCAAACCTGCCACTATCTCTGCTTTAATTTTTCCTTGCAAATAGTGTGGAGCCAATGCCTCTCCACCCAGATCAGCTGCTCTTATCAGAGGGATAATAACTGGCTCACTAACCAACATAATTCCTTTATAACCCCCAGCAATCTTTTGGGAGGATTTTGCAAGTGGCTGAAGAACAGAGGAAAATCTCTGGCTGTAGGATGATTTGGTACAAAATCAAGGCAGTGTTCGACCATGTGCTTAAAAAAAAATTAAAAAATAAAAATAGTCTGTGTGTATAAACACAGTGACTGCGTTTCCACTTGTCTCCTCCTAAGTGGTCCCTCAGTGACTCCTGCAGATGCAGAGCCAGGTTGAAGCGTGCAGGAGATGAAGGTGCACAGGATCATGATCCAGTTTGGGGTTTGAGGTGTCCAGAGCTCCCAGGGCAGTGCTGCAGCTCCCAGGGAAGATTTTGTGTTGATGGGCCGTGTCTTGCCGTGGATGCTCTGGGGCCGTTCTGCAGCTGCATCACCTCCTGTGCCCTGCTCCAGGCTGTGCTGTGCTGCTGCTCCACAGCTCTCCCAGCAGACACATCCACGCCTGGGCAGGTCTGACAGCCCAGGGGATGATTTTATTTCCAAATCTCTGTTTTTCCTACGTTTTTGAGTTCAGCTTGCCAGCGGTTTCCTTTCCGCTCGCTGAGCCGCGGTGTTGGAAGCGAGCTGGGCTGCCCAAGAGCTTTGACTTTCCTTGTTGATCCTTCTCCCTTTTTTTTTGTTTTTTCTTCCAATAAAAGGAAATCAATAGCAGCCAGCAGCACCAAATCTCTGTGTGTTGCACGATCGGATTCTTGTCCCAGGAACGGGCCGGGATTATCGGCTGCCTTTGCACTTTGAATTTTAATAGCATTAACTCCGGCCTAGTCATGTTCTCTTAAAATCCCATTTCAAGTTGCCTTTGTAAGGCAGGGCTGTGCTTTTTCCTCCTCCCTCGCCTGCAGAAATCACAACCAGAATTAAGAGACAGATTTTGAAGGTTAAAACTTCCCAGATTGTTTCCCTCTCAGTTGTCATTTCGGGACGGTTTTGTTTTCTTTCCGATTGCATCAAATATTTGTGCTCCTGTGGGGACTGTGGTGCTGGGGTGAATCTCCCTTAAGAAAATAAAGGGATTTTTTCCATCATTTTTGTGGCATAGCTGGGGGGAAGTTGCTGAAAAGAGCAGTTACCCAAAGGGGCTCAACTTGGGGCTGTGCTGTGCCTCTCCTAAAGCTCCTGAATTATTTAAGGCATTGCTGAGACTTTTATATTTAGAAATATTGAAATGGAGACCCTTTTCACCCAGCCTGAATTTTAGATACTTTTTCTTGAGATTTCACAGGCAGCCCTTGAGAGAGGGAACTGGCCAGCATCCTGTCCCAGCACAAAACAGCCTAGATTTATTTAATTTTTTTAAATTCCTGTTTTACCAAGTAAAAAAAGAGTTTTGACGAATTTTGAGTCTTTGAAACCTTTTGGGCGTGCTCAGCAGCGTGTGGGGTGTCTGGTGTGTGAATGATCAGTTATTTCTTTAATTTTCCCAGTTATAAATCTGATTCTGGAGTCATTTGGGTGCCCCTTCTCCCATCCTGCTCCCACACACTGGTGCTTGCACCAAGTAGAAAGAATTGCATTTGCCTGTGGCTTTTTTTATCTCCTCCAAATCCCCCCATTGCTTTGGGTATTTTTTTGTTATTATTGGCCTCATTTTTTCAGTACAACAATGTTTTCTCTGGGAGAATGCCCAGTGCTGGGCACAGCTTGGGAGAGGTCCTGTGAGGGCAGTGTAAAAAGGTGGATGATTTCTGAACCTTTATGTGAATAAATAGCAGGAAATAACATCTTTTTTGTCTTCCTCAAGTACCACACTGAAAAACCATATTGGAATTATGACTCTTGATCATATTTAGCTTTGAGTTAATACGATTTCTTCTGGGGTACCTGTCTCTTAGGATCATATATTGCTTATTTTCATTTCCTAGCTCTGGCTGTTTGAAAATCATGGTTTGGGTTGTGAAGTGCATGTGGAAGGGATCAGGGTTCCTGCTGTCAGCTTTGCTTGCTGAGTCTTGTGCAGCACATGGGGGAAAATGCAAGAGTCTTTTCTATACTGGTCATAGAAATTTATTTATGAGATTTTTATGAGTCTAAGTTTAAAAAAAAATGTTTGGGAAGAGAAGAAAGAAAAGAAGAATCCAGATGCAATCTTTACTGTGAGATTTGTGATGAAGTGATGAAAACCAGCAGCTGCTGTTGTTGCATGTCTTGCTCCAGGAAACTCTTTTTTCTTTTTTCTCTTCCTCTTTACTCCTGTCCCAGCTCCCTTCCCTGCTGCCCCGTGTTTGTCCCTGGATGATCTCAGGAATGTCACAGCAGTGTCACTGTGCCCTGGCTGCTGCCCCATGCAAGAGTGGCAGGAACTTTGCAGGGTGCCCAGAGCAGCTGTGGGTGCCCCTGGATCCCTGGGAGTGTCCAGGGCCAGGCTGGGCAGGGCTGGAGCAGCTGGGACAGTGGAAGTGTCCCTGCCATGGCAGGGGTGGCACTGGATGAGCTTTTAGGTCTCTTCCAGCCCAAACCACTCTGGGATTCTATGAGCAAGTGAAACAGGGCATGGAAGGGTTTGTACCCTGAGTATTTCCTGGGGAGCTTGGGAAGCCATTGAGTGCAGTTTAAAAATCAGATTGATCATTCCACCACCTATTTCCAGCCACGAGGCAGCATCTGGGGTCATGGGGATCGTGTTTTCCTGGAGCTTGATGTTCTCACCTGCTCCCTGCTCCCTCACCTGGTGCTTTGCTGCTGCAGGAATTGCTGCACTCATCTTCCCTGGGCTCTCCATGCAGGGCACTGCAGAGAGGGGCTTCACCCAGGAGGCATCACTGCTTCATCTGGATGGAAATAAAATACTTTTTCTTTTTTTTTCTTTTTTTTTTTTCTCTGCTTAGCTGGGTTTCAGTCCTCACACCTTCTCTGGGATGTGTTTTTCCGCCCTAACAAGAGTCATTCCACAGGGATCCAGTCCCACCCTGATACTGCCAGAACTTGGGCTTGTGCTGCTGGCTTTGACATCCAGCTCCTGTGCCTTCTGCTGCCCCCTTTGGTTTTATTTTATTTATTTTATTTTATTTAAAATTTCAATTTCATTCTATTCTCCCAGCCCCAGGTTTGCCTGGTGCAGTGCCCTGATAACTCCATGAGAGCAGCTCCCTGCTGCCTCCAAGCACTGCAGCACAAGCCCAGATGAATAAAAGGCTGTCACTTTTATTAACTTTGCTACCTAGCATGGTGTTTAATTCCAAGCAGGCACCCAGTGCAGCTCTCCCAGCTTTAAATGGCTTTTCCTGCCTTTGGGAATGTGTGTAAAATAGATGGGGCAGCATTACACCACCCATTGCCTCACTCCCATCCAGTAACATGTGGGTATTTCAGAAAAACAAGCACATTTTGGTGCTGGTTGGTATTTACCTCCTCATTTTCAGACTGAAAAAGTTCATTTCCAGTACTGATTTGGGTCCAGTTTGGGTTTTTTGCCCAGAGAGGCTGTGAATTCCTGATCCAAGGCCAGGTTGAATGGGGCTTGGAGCAGCCTGGGATAGTGGAAGGATGGTGGAATGGGATGAACTTTAAGGTCCCTTCCAACCCAAACCATTCTGATTTTATGGCATGGGTGTATTTGTTTCATCACAGTCAGGTGTGCTGTGATATTTAGTGTAGTACTAAGACTTTGGTGGGAAAAAAATAGTTTAAAATCTCCAGGTGTTCAGTTTTTGTCCTGAACCTCCTGGCAGGATAGAACAAACTTTGCAATGAAAAGTTTTAATAAGCATAGATTAGAAGTTCAGTAAGTGATGCAAAATTGGTAACTAAAACATTGTCTCTGTTAGGCACTTGAAAAACCTTCAAGTTTATTTAATTTATTTTAAAAAATTACTGAAAATAAGAGGGGAACTATAAGGTTTTTGAAACAGGATTCTGGGTCTCCAGGGTGAAGGGTTGTGGAGTGGGAGCAGGATGAGTCTGGAGAGCCTGATGTGGGCTCAGCCTGTGGATTCACACCTGCCAAGGCCAGCATTATCCTGTTAAATCAACATTAGCCTCCTAAGCATCAGAATTTGGGTCGTTTTCCTGCTGCCAGCCCATCAGCTGCCATGAAATCGATGGGCAGGGAGGAAGCTGCTCGTGCCATCCCTGTCTGTGCTGCACTGCAGTTATTTTTATCTATTATATATTGTTCCCAGTGGAATTATTCTGGCCCTAGACTGTAGATAAGGGCTGCTACTAAATGAATGTGAGTTCTACCTTGAAGGTTAAATTGCTGCCTTGCAGGTTGGTGAGGAAGGTGGGGACATGTTTACCCTCCTCCTCTGAAAAAAAACCACGACCTCCAGCCCTGACCTGGCAATTTTGTTGAGTATTACTTGAAAAAGGCAAGTATTGCACTGAAATGCTGCTTTTCAGTCCTCTAAATGGGTGGGTCTTCCTGATTAAGATGCCCACCTACTGCCAGCTCTCAGGTGGGATCCCTGCACTGGAGGAGGCTGCCAACTTCCCCACCAATTTGGGAAAACTTCTCACAAACATCCCCAGGATGCAGGGCACAGCTGGGGATGGGGCTTTTTTGGGTTCTCCTCAAAAATGAAGTGGGAGGTTCAGAAAGTTTTTTGGCCAAAAGCACCCAGTTCTTAGTGGCACCATCGTGGTGGGGCTGGTCCTGCAGACTGGATTAAGCCCAGCCCTGGTGTTGGCATCTTCTGGGTGTGAAATAAATTATTATTAGCAGCAGTACAGCCAAGGAAAATGCTGCTGGTCCTCCCCTGAGTTGCCCCTCCCCAGAGTTTGGTGTGGAAGGATTAGGGTGGAAAATCAGCAGGAAAACATACAGAAAAAGGCAGGAATGGTGACTGCCCTGCCCAGAGGTTAATTTTTCAGCTGGCAACCAACCCAGCTGTATATTTAGTCCTGGCTTAGCTAACAAGGAGTAGGTTGGTGATTGGAAAGCTCCCATGGGATACACTGGGTGGTTAATATCAGGATTTACATCCTGGAGGCTTCTCCTCATACCCTGGAGTGATTTTTCTGTTATTGTTTATAACTCAGCTCAAAGAGTTGGTCACTTAAGTGAACCCAGCAGTGTGGTGTCCCAGCTCACAGTGACCAGGTGAACCTTCCCCAACTCACAGTGTCCAGGTGATCCTTCCCTGGCTCAGTGTCCAGGTGAACTTCCCTGACTCACAGTGTCCAAATGATCCTTCCCTGGCTCACAGTGTCCAGGTGATCCTTCCCTAGCTCAGTGTCCAGATAATCCTCTCTGGCTCACAGTGTCCAGGTGATCCTGCCTGCTCCATCGTGCAGGGGATGCAGGAATGTTTGGCTCCATGCAGGGATGGGGCTGCAGCTGCAGCAGTGGTTTGTCTGCAGGTCCCCTTGGTTAACAAACACGGCTGCTGCAGGTTTTAGAAGCTGTTAGCATGAACCATTAACTCTTCCTTTTAATTATTCAGGTTGCCTCTTTTAAATTTCTTTTTTAAGTGGAGCTAATAGGCTTTGCAGAGGAGGCTTCCAACCACAGCAGTTCCTCCCTGGAGGAGCCCTGTTTGTGCATCGCCAGCTAATCTCTTTTCTTCATTATCCCTTATCTTTCTTTAGCTGATTAATTGCTTTCAATTGATTTATAAATATTCTGTTGATACACACAGTGACAGGTGGGGAACAGGATATGTCCAGGTTCAGGGGTCATTGATCCATGCAGCCCCTTGGGCTTTCCTAACCTGTCTAACAAATCCCAGCCAGTCTTTATTCCCACTTTGGTTTTGTCTTTGCAATTCCTGCAAGCAACCAAAAATTGTGCTGTAGCATCACTTGGAGTCTGTGCACATGAACAAGCCTTGTGCCTGGTGAGGGGCAGGTTTGGGGTGTAAAGAAATGGGGTTTGGGTAAGTTTTGGTTGTGTTGATGAATGCAGCAGGTTGTGTGGGTGTCATAGGTGTCATAAAAACCTCTTTGCTATACTGAATTCCCTAATATACATATATTTATATATGTGTGCGTGTTTGTGTGTAGGTGAAGTGGTTAATGAAGACAGAGCATTAGAAACTGTGGAAGCTCCAGGGCAGCTTAAAAAAATAATTTAAAAAGGCAGTAATACCTGGGTATAAAGACAGTGGCCAATATCAGAGTGGAGCTGCCCACCTTCAGCCCCACCCCAATCACAGGTGGCACTGAGGCTGCAAAGCCATTTTTAGAAGCAGCAGCACATTTATACACAGGGATAAATCATTAACCTTTCCCAACAGACTTCCCATTTCCCCTGATATTTCTCTGCATGCAGCCTGCTCCCTCCAATTCCCCCCACGATCCCTGCTGGGGTGGGCTGAGCTGGGAGGCTCTGGGGATGTGCTGGCCCTTGGTGGCCTTGCAGGGACATTCCTGCATGTGCTGTGGGGGAGATAAGGCTTCAAGAAGAAAATGTTCCCTGAAGTTTGAGACCCACCACAGAGCTCTGGGGTTTGATGTTGCCTGATTTATTATAATCTCATTATTATTATTATTATTATTATTATTATTATTATTATTATTATTATTATTATTACTACTACTACTATTTTTTTTCCTTCTATTTCCCTGTGCAGTGACTGGTGGCACAGGCACAGCCCCAACGTGTGGCAGTGTAATTACACGTTGCTAATGAGTGATTGCAGCTCCTTTAGCAGCCCAGCCTGACACTTTATCGGGTATTTGCAGGAGTCGTGTAATTTCTGTATCATCATATATGGTAATATATTCACTGCAGCATGACATGGGATGAGGTTCAATGAATAATGGAAAACCCAGAATAACACTGAATCTATATGAGATGTGCTTTTCCCCCCAGCATTGTTTTAAAAAGGAAAATATTGATTCTGGTGGGGTTCAGCGGTTCAGAGCTCTCAGGGAACTCACGTTTTGCTGATCGATGCCCACCCTGGCCCTCCACGGCCACAAACGTGCAGCTGTCTGTGCCATCCCTCACCTCATTAGTGCTGACAAAGCTGGGGAGGGCAGGGAGGGGTCAGTGACATTTGCAGCTGCATCCAGATGTTGCAGAAGCACAGCAGGTTCTGTTGGGTTCAGGTGCCAGGTGAAACCTCCCTCTCCATAACACATCCATTTTCCCCAGTTACTGCCTTTGAATGCAAATTTGGATGGATTATTTCTATTTGTTTTCCTTTTTAACCAATTTCTCCCTATTCTGATCTGTGTCATTTATATTTGCAGGCCATTTTCGTAGTCTCATTACAGCCTTTTAGCATTTGAATGAAAGTATTGTAAAGAGCCCAGAAGTTAGGCATAAAATGTCTGTGATGATAACTGTAATCCTCATGATAAAATTAAAAAACACAATAGAAATCACTGTGATGAGGTCAGGAAGTTGTCCCAAATGAGATTGGAACCAACATGACATTTGCCCTTTCTCCAAAAAAAAGCCAAGAGGCTTCTTTGCTTCTTTAAACAGCTTTTGCAGTTCTGTTTTAAAGAAGGGGAAAGTTGCTGTGTATGGCCTGGGTGGGGAGCTAACAAAAAAAAAAATTCTCTCTACTGAGGCTTTCATTAATAACTGCAAAAACTCTTGGTGATACACGTGTGATTTTTCAGGAGCTTAAAATACTCTGGCAGCACTGGAGGAGGAGGAGGTGCTAAGCAGTGCCAAGTTCCTCAATGAAAATGACTCTCACCACCTCTGGTTTTGGAGCCAGATCGATGTTTAATTAATCCCTGCCTCACATGTTACCTTCTCCAACCTCACCACAGTCGGATTTTAACTCAGTAAAAGCAGATGGAGGTTCCCGAAGCGCCTCCGAAATTCCCAGCCAAGTGCTCTCCTCAATGACAATGCCAATTTGTCATGAGTGAAATGTTTGACAAAAATCTGTCATTTCTGAAGAGAAGCTTTTCCTTGAAAGAGAAACCAGGGGGAAGAAGAAATCAGCTCTGTTTTAAAACATGTCCTCACTCTGTAATCTTTATTTCGCGAAAGACGGGGATGGAGAGGGGGCTTTCCATGGCCATGGGAGAGAAGTTTTAGGAAGTTTTCCTGGAAGCAGGTGGCATTTTGAAGCAGGAGACCTTGTATGAGGTCTCCAGATTTTTCTGGAGGTGGCATTTTGAAGCAGGAGACCTTGTATGAGGTCTCCAGATTTGTCTGTGCTGGTGGGTTTTATGGAGCTGTGGCTCTGAGGGCCAGCTCCTGTATGGAGATGCGTGGATGCATCGCTGGCCTTGAGCAGAGATTCTTCAGGCAGGGCTGAGGATGCACAGCAGTGGCTGCAGGTGCTGCTGCCTCCAGGGCAGTGACACACAGCACCAGCCATATGCTCAAGCTGCATTTGATCAGCCACCAGCTCCTATTCCATGCTGTAGGGAGGGAAAGCTGTTCCCTTTGGAGCAGCACTGCTGAAGCTGAGTTGCCTTTTCACAGAATCGTAAGATCATCAAGATTGCAAGATCATCCAGTCCAACAAACACTGACAAGGCCACCACTAACCCATGTCCCCAAGTGCCACAACTGTTAAATCCTTCCAGGGGCAGGGACTCCACCAGCACCCTGGGCAGCCTGTGTCAGAGCTGGGCAATGTTTTGACCCCAACCTGACTCTCAGTTGCCGGTCTCTGGTGGGCCCTGCCCTTGGGGGTGATGGCTGGGCTTTCTGGCAGAGTTGGGACAATTTTTGGTGGTGACCACCTGTAGTTGGCTTGCTTCAGAACCATTATCCTGGTGAGACCTCCAAGCCCAGGAAGCTGGAGATGGGACACACGATGCAGGTTTGTCCCCTGGTGGGGGTTGTCAGGTTTGGGTCAGCCTGCAGAGACCTTCAGAGCCAGGCTTGGGTGGGAAGGGTCTCCTGCCCCTGGAGAAGGGTTTTGGCTAGGGAGGGCTGAAGGAGGCCAGTTTGGAAGAAAGGGCCAGACCCATCTGCACTGACAGCAGCACTTGTCCCTTTCCCAGCACCAGCAGCAGCCAGAATCCACAGGGAGTGACTCAGGGACAGAAAACTCCCTGGCCTCAGCTCCTGCCTGGCTAAGGACAGGGACCACCACTGGCCACACAGCAATGGCTTGATCCAGAGCAAGGAGAGGAGCCCAGCACCCAAGCCCAGTTTAACCACAGCAGAGGGGTGACTCCGAGGGGAGCCCAGTGGCACCACACAAACCCAGCTGAGACATTGAGCCATCTGTGACCCCAGAAGCACCATTTTTCCGTGGGCTTCCAAAGGGATTGAAAGAAGGGGCAGGGGTATCTGGCAGGTCCATCGCTGGGTCAAAGAGCAGCCGAGCTGCAGTGTCTGAGCACAGAGCCGTGCTGTGACTAACGCTGCCGGGCCACCATTAGTCAGCACAAGGCAGGACCGAGCCAGCCCAGCGCTCCCGTGCCAGGGAGGAGGCTCGCAGGGGAGCTCCGTGCTTGTGCAATGCCTGTGACGTGAGGAGCCGCTCGGTGCGGGGCTGTGCTGTCAGCACGGTGCCGTGGCAGGTCACAAGGCCACCTTTGCTCGGGCATTGCGTGCACAGCAGTTTAACCCCGAGATCCCGGCCAGCCCGGGGAGGCTCCGGCCGCGCTGCAGCTGAGTCGGCACCGGGCGCGCTCCGACTTGATCCCCGCGGAGAGGAGTTGTGCAAGCAGGGCATGGGAGGTGCCGCAGAGCTGTGCTGGGATTCCCGGAGCTCAGGTGGGTGATGGCAGCGCACACCTGGGGAGCCGTGCCCGGCGCTGCCGGCCCTCGCACGCACTGTTTGCTGCAATGGGAACCAGCGCTTGTTGCACAACAGAATCGCCTCCCTTCCCTTCCCGAGGGGCTGGCGAGGGAGCAGCGGGACAGGGAAGGGGCAATGCCCGCCAGCCCAGCGCTCTGGGACCCGGCAGGGTCACACGGGATGGGTGACAACATGGTTTATTGACTCGGGTGGCCATGGGTGCATTCCTTCCGAGCCGGGACAGCTCACTCCTCCCGTAGCTGCATTGTCACCCACTTCCCCAAAATGTCAAAGCCTATGGACACGGGGTGTGCCTCAGTTTCCCCATGCCTGAGATGCTGCTGCTGTAGGGTGGGGGAGCTGGCTTCACGGTGGCTGTTGTAAAGAGGAATATTATGATTTTTTTTTCTTTTTTTTTTGTCTTGAGCTGTGTTTTATGAGCTTTGTGCAAGCGCTGCCTTCCTGGGCAGAGCAGGAGGTGTGTGATTGCAATGTGCTGGGGCTGCCTCCAGAGCATCCCCGAGCCAGCAGCAGGGCTCAGCTAGTGAAGTTAGCACTGTAGACAGGCAGAAATTCATAAACACAAAGGGCTCCTGCCCAGTTCTTCATCACTTTGGCAGATGAAAAAATTCATAAAGCAGGTCTGCTGTGGGAGCTTGGAAACAGGCATCCCAGGCAGCAGGGTGCGGGCAGGTAATAGTGCACCGTGGACCACAGGGAACAAAAATATTCGTGTTATGAAAAATTTCCTCACTGAAGGAGTGGTTAAGCACTCGAACAGGTTCCTCAGGGGAAGTGGTAGAACTGTCATCCCTAGAAGTGTTCAAAAAACAACCAGATGTGACACTGTGCCATACGGTTTAGTGACCATGGTGCTTTTTGCTTAAAAGTTGGACTTGATCTTGGAAGTCTTTTCCAACCTTCATGATTCCATAGAAAAGCTATACCAGCGTGCTGGGTTTCAGAGAGTTTGGTTGTTCTGGTTTATTTTATGTGGCTTTTATCACAGAAAGTCCGGCGGTCTCTGCGTTCTCAACCGGTTTTGCTTTGTCTCTGCTCACACCATCCTATATAAAATAAGTAACAACTGCACTGCGAGAAAAAAAAACTGTGTGTTTGCCTAGCGGGGACGAGCTGACCCGAGCCTGGCACCGGGGCTGCCTCGCCCCCCGTGCCCCGGTTTGGCCCCGGGACCGCCTCGGCACCCCCTGCCCCGGTTTGGGGCTGCCTCCCCCCGCCCCGCCCCGGTTTGTCCCCGGGGCTCCCTCGCCCCCCGTGCCCCGGTTTGTCCCCGGGGCTCCCTCGCCCCCTCTGCCCCAGTTTGTCCCCGCGCTGCCGGCGCTGGCCCGGGATGGCCGGGCCGTGGCCGCGGCCGCTCGGTGGGTGGCAGCGATGGGTGATTCCAGCCGGGAATCATTTCCGCCGCCGGCCGGCCGCGGGTTCCTGCGCGGGGCTCCGGGAGAGCGGCGGTGCGGGCAGTGCGGGGCAGGGCACGGCCACTCCTCCGGGTGACATCAGGCCAGGCCGGCGGGAGCTCCCGGTGCCGGCGCAGGTAGCGCTGGCCGCATTTCCGCGCTGCCGGCCAGCACCGCCCCGCCGGGAGCCCTGCTCGCCCCCGGGCACGGCCGGGCCCGCCATGGAGCCGGAGCAGGCGGAGGGCGAGGCGGGGACGCGCGGCCGCCCCGCTCCGCGCCCGGCCCATTGTGCGGCGGGCAGGGCGCTGTGCCCCCGCTCAGCCCACGCAGGTAAGGGGGGTCCCCGAAGGGTCCCCGGGAGCGGGGCCGGCCCGGCGTGCACGGCTTCCCCTCGCTGGCTTTGTGCTCGGAGCTCGCTTCCTCCTGGGAGAAACAAAACAACGCCGGGAGCCGCCGGGGCCGCGGGGAGGGTGGCGGTGGTGGCCGTGCTGTCCCCTCGCCCAGGGCCAGGCAGAGGGGCTCGGTGCCCCGTGGTCCATCTTGTGTCCCGGAGAACTTGGGGAGGGCTCGGAGCCGGCAGCCGGTGCCTCTCTGCCGGGAGTGCTCCTGGCAGAACCCCCAGCCTGGCCACCAAGCCCTGTGGCCACCAAGCCCCTCTGCTGGCCCTCCTGCCGGCTGCACTGGGGTTTAGGTCAGGCTGTGTTTGCTTACACCCCCTGCGAGACACAGCGTGTGCCAGGGCGGGCTGCGTGGTGGAATAATCCTATTTTTGGGGTGGGGGTAACCTGGCAGGCAGGGGGTGTCTGCACACCCTGCCCCAGCTGGGTGATGGGGCAGGGCTCAGTGTGTGTGGCTGGGGGATCTGTCCCGTGTCTGAGGGATCTGTCCCGGGTCTGGGGGATCTGTCCCGGGTCTGGGGGATCTGTCCCGTGTCTGAGGGATCTGTCCCGGGTCTGGGGGATCTGTCCCGGGTCTGGGGGATCTGTCCCGTGTCTGAGGGATCTGTCCCGGGTCTGGCCGTGTGGGCACGCTGAGGCCAGGCTGGTGTCTAACTCAGGAAATGCTCACAAGTGGTGTTTGCAAGGTTTGCTCTCACTGGGTGAACGCTGTTCCCTGCAGTTATTACGGATTGTCTGTGGCCAGGTGTGACAGCTCACTCGTATCATTGCAGCACCAGCATAGGGTGGAAATTAAAGTTTATTTTATTTATTTATGCAAAGCCAAAATTCACTTCATTAATCCAGGACACTGTGCTGGGTGCCCTGGTACACAGCCGGGAGGGAGCACTGGGTGTCCCTCAGCTCCTCTGAGTTCATGGAGTGCCACAGAGACTGTGCTGAGGGATGTGCACAGCAGGACTGGGCTCTGTTGGTGATTTACAAATGTCACTGATCCCCTTGAGGTGATGATGCTGTGGGGTGGAGAGGGGGCTCCTTTTGAGCCACTGTGAGTCCATCCTGGTGTCCAGGTGTTGGAGGGAGGGGTTGGATGTGTTGGCTTTGCCCCAGCAAGTCCTGGGCAGTGGCAGTAGCTGGGTCCTCCTATGAATGGTTTGGGTTGGAGGGATCTTAAAGCCCATCTCATCCCACCCCCTGCCATGGCAGGGACACCTTCCACTGTCCCAGGATGCTCCAACCTGACCTGGAGCACTTCCAGGGATGGAGCAGCCACAGATTCTCTGGGCACCCTGTGCCAGGGCCTCCCCACCCTCACAGGGAAGAATTTCATCCTAATATCCCATCTAACTGTGCCCTCTGTCAGCAGGAAGCCATTCCCCCTTATCCTGTCACTTGTCAGAAGTCCCTCTCCAGCTTTCTGCACCTTTGCAAGAGCAAGGTCCCAAGCTGAGAAGCTCCTTAAAAATCAGAGGCAGTGAGATGCTCTTTAAAATATAAACTCAACTCATCCCTGAGTCTTGAACCTTTATTTTTTTCTGATAAGGTTCTTTATGACCCTTGCATTTCTCATCCTAGGACAGAGGTGTGTGTACATGTATATTTATCCTGCTGATGTTCTGGATAAAAAAACACCCTTGACTTGTGCCCAGCAAAGCAAAAACCATCTCACCGTCAAACTCACAAAAGCGGCACAAAATGCAGCTTTCACTTGAGATACTGATTCACCCACACGAGCCTCATCAGTTTGTTCTGCATCCATTTTTAATATGTCCCCTGCAAAGGCAGAAATGCGTGTACAGCAGTCGTGTCAGCTGAGTGACATGGAAAAAAGGGCTTTTAAATGAATGTCTTTAAAGTGATGCCTGTTCCAAGGCCAGAAAAAGGCTTTGCTGCTGCATGGAGAGTTGGTCTGCTGCCCAGAGCAGTCCAAGATGGGATTTGCAGGAGCAGGAGTGGAAACTTCAGCCCCAAATGCTGTCTGGAAGTGTTCACCACAATTAAAAAAAAAAAAAAATCTCATTGGTGTTTTCTGTTAACACCCATCAGTGGCTGAAGCATAAAGGATGCAGAATCCAGCAGTGTCATGGAAGTTTAATGTGATCAACTAAAATATAATTAACAGCCAATTATTTCAGTGGGAATGGTAGTTTTCATTAGTCGCTCTGGGAAATGTTCGAATTGCATTAATTTCATCTCTGCTCACTTGCAGCAGATTTGGAAGGGGCTGAGATGAGTGATGGGGCTTGTCCATGCAAGGCAATACCTCATTCTTGTCTGGGTAGTCAGGACTTATAGAAGGCACCCAATTCCCCTCCCTCACCAAAAAATAATTATTAAAAAGAGGAGGGAAAAATATTGGAGGAGGACTGCTGTGGAAGCTTTTTACATGGAGGTTCTTGCATTTAGGAAGTGATTCCTAATGGTAGATTTAACTTTTTACCCCATAGTGAGACTTGCAAGGGTGAACTGCAAAAAAAAAACCTTTAGAAATATTCTCTTCTGATAGCTTTTGCATCATGTTGGGGGTGTGTGGAGTCCCTTGTGAGGGGCACTGAGCCCTGGTCCCTGCTGGAGAGGGCTGATGCTCACTTCAAACTCCTTTGCAGCTTCAAGTAGAGGCACAGCTCCATCCAGCTCATAGAAATCACATGGAAATCCTCCCTCAGCCATCTGTAAGTGGAAGAAATAGAGGCTGAAATGAGGTTCCTGAATAATTGACCCCATTTTCCCAGCTATTGGAACTTTTCTGTAAGGATCACTAAGAGCTGCAAATGGCATGTTTCAGGTCATTTATTTAGGTGCTTAAACTTGGCAGAGCAACTGGGATTTCTTCCCCCCTGCTTTAAAATGAAGCTAAAATTTCTCTTTCAAGCTGAGTCTCTTAATGCAAAGTATTCCATTAACATGGGGATTTCTCCACAGGACCCTTGTGAGCAGGAGGTGCTGGAAAGGTGGGATGGAAACTTGGAGGAGAGTGATGGAGAGCAGATGCTCCATGCTGGGGGGGAATTGTTTTGAGGGGCAAAGTTGGTGTGGTTTTGGTGGGCAGAATAGCAGGGGAAGCATTGGAGTGATAGAAATCCTGTGCACAAGTGTCGTTACAGGTGTGTGCCCAGAGGATTTGTTTGGTCCCCCGTCCCTGGAAGTGTCCAAGACCAGGTTGGAACATCCTGGGATAGTGGAAAGTGTCCCTGCCCAACACTGGATGCCACAGTGGCTCAGAATAAGCCCCCTCTCCACCCCACAGCATCATCTCCTCAAGGGGATCACTGCAAGGGCCTGACATTTCTAAATCACCACTACAGCCCAAATGAGCTGGAACAAAATGAGCTTTAAGCTCCCTTCCAACCCAAACCAGTTTGTGATTCCATGACATTGGCAGGAGCCCTGAGAAGGAGTTGGAAAGAGGGATTTTCCTATCAAACCCTGGCTGCATGGATTGTGCTTTCCAATTTTATATATAGATATATATTTTTTTTTTTAAACTGGATTTGGCTTAGCCATATATATAATAATATATATGTAGCAAATATAACTATATATTGCAAAGCATAATCCTTTTTTCTACATATATATATATGTCTATCTCAAATTATATGTCTAAAATGTAAGATTTTTGGATATGTCTGATCAATAATTCAGGTTCTCCATAGGCTTTGGCTTGCAGCCAGCAGCGTGGAGAGCATGGTGCTGCATGCTTCTCTCCAGATTACATCTGTAGCTTCTCATAGATCTCTGATTTTAATCCTTCAGCAGTTTCTGCCTGGATCAGGAGCTGGGTACTAAGTGGGGATGGAATTCCCTTGTGGCCTGTTTTGGAGGAGAGATGCTTTTCAGTTTTTTCAGTGTTTCTAATTGTAACCAGAGGGGATCAGTGATTTTTGGAGAGCTGCACTGGGCAGTGCATTACAGCCCAAGGAGCCCTCTGGAATTCTTGGCTGCAGAATTCCTTCTGGGCTGTGTGTCCTTGGTCTTGTCTCCCCTCTCCCTTTCCCAGATCACTTCCTGGGGATTTTCTTGGTTCCCACCAAAATGCTGCAATTTGCAGGAACCCATGGGGATCAGTCACCCCTGTGCAAGCTGCCCTGCCTCCATCCTCATCTGCTGGTTCATTTTTTCCCCAGGAATAGCCCTTGGTGAAGTGGCATGTAAGGAAAGGTGAAAATGAGTTATCAGTGGGGGAAAAAAAGCAGCAATTTGTTGTAGCCAGGGATATTTTGTGGGTATTTTGCACACTAAATGCTCCACCATGTGTGAGCCCTTCACATCCTCTCAGGGTTCCCAGAGGCTGGAGGGGACACACTGCATTTCTCCCATCCCTGGGGAAGATCCTGTTGGCCTTGGCCTCCTCCAGTTCTTTCTTTTTGCACGGATTTCAATAAAGCACTTTGGGCTGCACCAAACCCCCCAGCCCGGCGCTCAACTGTTCCTCATTAGTGACTTTATTGCTAAATAATTTACAGAATGGGGCCTTGCCAGTTTTCATTGGGGAAGCATTTCAAGTATGTGCAGCAGATTTTCTGCCTTCCTGGCGCAGCTGCCGGGGGGGAGCTGCCTCTCCCTGTCCTGCCGCCGGCGTCACCTCGCTCTGCTGGAAAGGAAACAACCCAAGCACATGCAGAGGAGGAACAAGGGCAAAAATCCCTGTTCTGTGTCCTGTTGGGGTCCTCCAGGCTCGCTGCTGCACTGGGGAAAGGACACAGGCATGGTGGTTTAGAGAGGAGGTGTTTGGGTTTCATTTCTGTTTTGTTTTTCTGGGAACTGTGACGTGTGTGCTGATGTGATCGTTTCTAATCCCCCGTGTCCATGATGCCAACCCAAGAGGATGTGGATGTCCCATCCCTGGAAGTGTTCAAGTCCTGGTTGGACTTAGATCAAGCTGTTCTAGTGTTAATTATCCCTGCCTGTGGCAGAGGGTGGGACTGGATGGTCTTTAAGGTCCCTTCCAATCCAAACCATTCCATGAGTCTATGAAATCAATTAACCAATTTGAGATGTGAAAAGGCTTTTTTCCACCTGTGTTTTAAAGGAGGAGAATCTGCCAAACTCAGAGGGCAGATTGCAGTGGCCTGTGCACTGCCCAAAAGTGTTTTGCAGGATGAGGGTGATGGTTGCAATGTGGAAATAGCAGAAAAGCAATTTATTACACGAAACTGTGGGTGCAGCTGTAGGAAATGAGGGGCTGGAGCTTTCCTCCAGTGCCTGGTGTGGAGGGGAAACCCAGCTGGGTACTGCCAGGATGCTCCTGCAGTGTAACTGCTTGGAGGAGTGAGCAGTCACTGGGTGTAAATCTGCAAAATTCAGGATTTGGGGCTGTGGATGGAAGCGTCATCTTCCCTTTTCCAGTCTCCCAGTTTGCTGAGTGTGCCCTGAGCATATGGGTGGCTGGAGGCAGAGCTGAGACGTGTGGGAGTCACTGAGTGGTTTGAATAGGAAAGTCCTTCTTGGTTTCCTCTTACTATTATTATTACATATTAACATCTATTTTTAATTTTTTAATGCAAAAACCATCACCCAACGGAGGCTCCCCGCCTCCTTCCCATCACATCCATCCCCTTCCTTCCCCACTGCCAGCGTGGTGTGTCAGAGCTTAAAAATGAGGGATGGGGAACTTCAGATGGGCTCTTTGAAATGCTGTATATTCTATTTAAATGGTGCAGCAATTTAGGGGTCGTGGGTGACAAGAGCCCAGCCCGCAGCCTTTTCAGCCACAGCTGGAAGTTTTTTTAGTTCTGGTTACAATACATGATACACTTTTCATTGTAGATCATTTTAATACAACACAACCAATCAATACCTTTACTATTACCTATAGTCTGTTACAACTACTAACATTACCATATTCATGTTACAATTTTCTAATCACAAAAGGTCAGTGTCTTACGGTTTAAGCTAGAAGTTGTTTTTTCAGTTTTCATGCGGCGGAAAATTCTGAGATTTTTTTTTTACTTGCAACATGGCATTTTTGATTGTTTGTGAAAATCTTTTTGCTTGGTAAAAACATTTTCTGTTTGAGGTGGATTTATCCATCAAAGAAGTCCCTTTTAACTCACTTTCTCTTTGCATTCTTAGTTACCCAGTAAGCCTGGCTCAGCACTTCTTTTCCTCTATATCAAAACCTGTTATCATTTCTAGACCTTCTTCAGATTCTATACATATCTGTGAGACCTTCCTGCCAAACCCTTCTCCTTCCCAGCATCGGTGCAGGTTTTGGGCTGTGCAGGGAGGGGCTGCCCCAGCAGCATTTCCCCGGGGCTGGGGTTGGAGTTTGCGGCAGGGACGCGGGGCTGGGAGCCGGCGCTCACTTCCTCACATTGTGTCTGTCCTTCCTCCAGCGCTGCTGCGGGAGGAGGTGGCCCAGCTGCAGGAGGAGGTCCACCTGCTCCGGCAAATGAAGGAAATGCTGACCAAGGACCTGGAGGAGACGCACGGCAGCAAGTCCCCGGAGGTGCTCTCGGCCACCGAGCTCAAGGTGCAGCTGGCACAGAAGGAGCAGGAGCTGGCACGGGCCAAGGAGGCTCTGCAGGGTAAGGGAAATGGAAAAAAAGGGAAGGGGAAAAAGGGAAAAAGGAAAGGAAAAAGGAAAGGAAAGGAAAGGAAAGGAAAGGAAAGGAAAGGAAAGGAAAGGAAAGGAAAGGAAAGGAAAGGAAAGGAAAGGAAAGGAAAGGAAAGGAAAGGAAAGGAAAGGAAAGGAAAGGAAAGGAAAGGAAAGGAAAGGAAAGGAAAGGAAAGGAAAGGAAAGGAAAAAGGAGAAGGAAAGGAAAAGAAAAGAAAAAGGAGTAGGAAAGGAAAAGAAAAAGGAGAATGACAGGAAAGGAAAAAGGAAAAGGAAAGGAAAAGAAAAAGGAGAAGGAAAGGAAAAGAAAAAGGAGAAGGAAAGGAAAGGAAAAAGGAAAAGAAAAAGGAGAAGGAAAGGAAAAGAAAAAGGAGAAGGAAAGGAAAGGAAAAAGGAAAAGGAAAGGAAAGGAAAGGAAAGGAAAAAGGAGAAGGAAAGGAGGAGGAAAGGAGAAGGAAAGGAGAAGGGAAGGAAAGGAGAAGGAATGGAGAAGGAAAGAGCTTTTCACTTGGACTCTGCAGAGTGCATTCACCAGGTGCTCCTGGTGGGGGTTTGGTGTCCCCAGGACCCCCCTGCTCCTGCCCCAGTAAGGTGTGGTGTGGAGCTGGGAAGGACTGGGGTGCAGCAATGGGCTGGGAACTGGGATGTGAGGGCTGATTGCAGCACTGCAAAGGAATTCCTGCACAGCTGTGGAGCAGAGCTGAGGCAGCAGCTGAAATGCAGCTGGTGATGGGGTTTGGGTTGGATTTGAGCCCCTTGGACTTGTAGGAGGGAAACTGTGAGTGTCCTGGTGACTGCAGCTTCCCTTGTCCCACATGGGGTTAGCTCCAGGTGAGTGCAGGGTCTCCTCCTTCCTTCCCCTGCCTTTGGGGTTTTTGTGGCACTCAGGGCTGTGCTCTCCCTTCCTCACCAGCACAGCAAGCCCCAGGAATGGGGTGTGTGGAGCAAAACACAACCTTGCAGCTTTTCCACTCTAAAAGCAAGCTGCCAATAAATGCAGGCAGGATGTTTGTTAGCTGGAGCTGGGGGATGATCCTGAGCAGGGAAGGCTCTCACACGTCAAACCCTGGCAGTGCTGTGGCTCTAAATATCATCTCAAATCCCCAGCACAGCGAGTGTAACTTGCACTTGTCAGCTCGTGTTTGCGGATTATGAGGAGAAGCTGTCACAAGTTTTCAGGCTCAGAGGTTGAGCAGCACGTGGGGAGCTGTGGGGCTTCTACATCTCCCCCTGTCCAGGATGCTGAGATGCTCAGAGGCACAGGGAATTGGGCTGAGTCAGGATTTGGTGAAAGGACTTCAGGAAATTTTTTGTTATCGCTCTCTGATGTACAAAAGCATCCCTGTATATCAGCAACAGCCAAAATGCCTCCAAAATCCTGCCTCCCCCCACAGCACCAGTGCAGCCTCAGGCAGCAGGAAATGCTCTGGGTTTATAGAACTGTAATTGGAGGAGAAAAACTGCAATTAGGGAAGTTTGCTCCATGTGGAGGAAATGCTGATAAGTGTAAAACTCAGAAAAGCAGAAATATTATAATACAAGTTACAAAAAAATAAGAGTAAGAAGTCATGTCAGAAGCTGCAGTGAGGTTGTATGTGTTTCTGTGGAGCTAGTCCAGAGAAAAAGTGAGTTTGGCTTGAAAATGGAGAGTATTTAAGGAATATAATGTTGGGCTTTTATTGGGCTTTTACTTGCCAGTAGAGCTTGGTTTTCCAGGACTTCTCTGCAGGTTTGGTGGCCAGGAAGAGAGAATCTCAGCTGGCACTTGGATTGGCACAGAGCAGGAAGCTTTTTTCAATTGATGCACCTTCCCTGTCCTGCAATATTGAGAAGTTTTTGTGGTTTTGGGAGAGCTGTCTGGGCTGGAGGCTCTGGGCAGCAGAGCAGGCTTGGCAACAGTGACTGAGATGGATAACTTGAAAACGAGATCAGCAGCTGCAGGGGGAAAAAAATTCCTTTTTCCTTTCCATGAAAAATTGTCCAGAGAGAAACATAGCCAAAATTGGAGGAAAAACAGCGTGTGGTGACTGGTTGTGCCAGGGGAGACAGATCTGATGGACACCCTGGGAAAGCCATGGCTCTGTAGGAAGGAGCTGCAGGACAAGGCTGTGCCAGGAGCACAGGGAGACTTGGCCATGCTGTCCTGTGGTTTAGGGATCTGTGTCAGGTGTGTCCTGCAGCCAGAGCATCTCCCAAGAGCAGCTCCTGCTCACAGCCTGCATTCCTGCAGCCAGCCCCCATCCTCACAGTGCTGCCCCACCTCCAGCCTCCCTGTGCCTGCAGCAGCCCACCATCCATGGTGGGTCCTGTGGAATGTCATTAGCAGATAAATTATATGGAAAGCTGTCATCAAGGCTGGCTCAGAGCCTGGGAGTGCAGTGCAGCTGCTTCAGATGGATCTTGGCTCGCCAGGCCACGCTGCAGAGAGAAGCAGAGAGGGTTTTTCTGGTTGGGTTTGCTTCTGGGGGCTCCAGCAGGTTTGAAGAGCCTTTATTTTGCACAACCACACAGGGTTTGGTTTGTGGTGGTTTCCATGGAGGGTGGGTTCATTGTCTGCCTTTGGAGGTGCATTTCCAACCCTTCCCAACAGCATTTGGCACAGGGATAAAGCTGATAAGCCTGTGCTGTATCTTCCCTGTGCCATGCCAACAAGTCCTTGCTGTGGAGGGGAGAGCAGGGATCTGACCCAGCACAGGGTCAGAGCAACTCAACCAATTTATTTCTGTCAGCATGTGCTTTGTGCATCTTTATTCCACTTTTTCCTGGGCTAATTCCATCTCTTGCACTTTTTTAAATCCATTAAGATCCAATTAAAACCCCATAGTGCTACATCCTACCACCCTCTCCTCTTCTGCCACAGCTGGGACTCTGAGCTGTGCTTCCAGCATTAGTGCAGTTATTATTTCCCCTGTCCTGGCTGGAAAGGTGAGATGTGGTCTGGATTTCTGGTGTGGAAATCCCTGAAGGGAGAAGTTGCAGACAGCTTTATTACTGCTGGTCCTGCTGTGGGCAGGGACTGTGCCCAAGTGCCTGGGGACTCAAGGAGCCTCTTGGCTGGGTGACATCCATGAGCATGTGGGATAATGGCATGAACCCCATTTCTGGGAAGGTTTATCCAATATGCTGGAGCTTGCCTGCAGGAATATCACACGGAGAGCAAACCTGGTGTCTGTCCTCTTTTTGAGTGCCAGGGTGGAAACCTCAGGCTGGCTTTCCCTGCTGCTTGGAAAGGCATGAACCAACTTCATGGTTGGTTGCTTCTGCTCCAAAAATGAGTTGTAGCCTGGTTTTCTCCCTCCCTCATCTTCAGCTCAAAGCTGTGACTCCCTGGGAATAATATTTGGGCTGGGGAAAGCCTCCTACAGAGATCCATAGCATCCTCAACTTGCTGCAGTGAGGGAGTGGGCAGCTAAAAAATGAGTGGATGGGTGTCCCAGTGGATGAATGACTCAGAAGATGGGGCTTGCATCAGATGGATATCCCAGAAGGGTGTGTGACCTGGCGGATGGGTGTCCCACTGGATGGATGTCCTGGCAGATAGATGGGTGTCCTGACTGATGGATGTCCCAGCCATGGAGCCAGCCAAGGAAGCCATCCCCACTGTAAGGACATGGATCTCTACAGAAAACCTGTTGTTCTCCTTTGAAGACCCACCTGAAGTATTCAGAAGTCATTGACCACCTTGCTGACTGCTGGGTCAGGTTTGGAAAGCCCTTGGCTGTTACCAGGTAAACTCCCCAAGGAGAATTGGCTCACCAAACTTCTTCCTGGAATTTGACATTGGACTCTCATTTCCTGGCTGCTCTGCACCTCCACACACCCAGGAGTGAGTGCTGGCTCTGCCTGACCCCACAGAACATTGATGTTTTCAACATCAAGATCTTCCTGACGGTGACAGCTGCCCCAGGGGTCACACGTGCCTTTTTAATTGCAAAGCAAGGAGCAGCACTGCAATCCTGATTTTATGGGTTAGTCATGGTGACAATATTGGATTTCATGGCTGCAAGGAAGGAACAGGAGAAATTAAGTAAATGTTAATGGGACAGGATGGCTTTGCACATTCCTGGTGCACGGAGCATCGCTGGGGTTCCAGCATCCCTGAGGATGCTCCTCCCTGCACTAGAAAATAAATTTGTGATTCAGTGAATGATAAAGTCAGCTTTGATTCTGTTCCTAGCATGAAAATTCTCATTGTGTGGAGTGAGAGAAGGACTTGGAACTAGATGGGAGTTATGGGAAGCTGCTCTTTGGAGTCCAGGGGTGTGCTGCATCTTCTGCCAGTGCCCTGGTGTGTGTCTGGGCATTGCTGCCTCACCCCAGCAGTGTGAAACTGGGCAGAGATGCTGCTTCTGTGGTTCAAACAGTGGTTTTTCATCTAATATCACATTATCAAGGTGGTCAAATGAATTGTTACTCATCTGTCCTCAAGGGACCCCTGGCTGGATGGTGGAACCCTCCACCTCATAGGGCCAGGGGTTGGATGTCAGTGATCCTTGTGGGTCCCTTCCACATCAGGATGTTCTGTAATTGATATCCCCTTAATCTGATACTATTAATTTCAAAGAGGAAAGGCAGTATTTAGAGCATCCCCCACCCTGGGGGTGATGCCTGGGTTTAGGATACAGGAGCTAATTCCCAACTGGAAGCTGTTGGATGGTGAGATCAGCCTGGGACCACGGGGTGGTGACACTTCAGTGGTGCCATTGCTGGGTGGTTCCAGCCCTGCTACTGTCCCAGACAAGGCTGTACCTTCAGTGGAGGAACTGAATTTTGGCTCCTCACATAGAGCTGGGAATAAAAGGCTCTGAGGGGGTGGATTTTTAATTGTTTTGGCTGCAGGAGGAGCCCAGCACCGCGCCGGTCCTGTTACGTCTCTGTGTCCATCATTCTTCTCCCAAAGGACCAAGGGGCAGATCAAGTGGCAGGAGCTGGAAGCTCAAATAACAGGAGAGCAGGGTGACCTGGTGCAGGTGGGGATGGTGCTGAGAGCTGGGGGGGTTCACCCAGCTCCTCCCAACCCATCTCCCCCTTCGCTTGCTGCCGAGGCTGGTGCTGAGCTGCTGAGTACAAGGGGGGCTGCTGGGTCCCCCCTCTCCCTCTGCCACGTGCTTCAGAGGAGAGGGAGAAATTAATAATGCAAGTAGGAGAAGTACTTTCCACTCATGGTCTGGGTTTAGGATTTCTTGCTTCTTTTCTTGGGTTTATGAAGAGGTCAGAGGTTTGGCCAGAGCCCGCTGTGCTGGGGGAGTTTATTTGGATACTTGTGGGGGTTTGGGATACAGGAACCTGGCCCTGGATCATCAGATTAAAGAAAAAGCCATTTCAGCTCCTCAGATGGCCCTGATAGCCAGGGAAAATCTGCTTTATCCCTCCTTGGCTGGCCATGGATTGCAAAGGCTCGTTTTCCCCGACCGAGTAATTAGCTGGGCTTGTTTGCTAAGGACAAATTAAGCTGCTGCAGCAAGTGGGGCTCGGTCCAGGAGCTGCTGGCAGCCCTCACACCTCACTTCTGCCTCACTTTTTATTTTTCTCCTGCCTTTTTCAATTAATTTCCTATTAATTTGGTTTGGAATGAAGTTCTCAAATGACTTATAAATCTTCTTTAAGCTTAGGAGCTAATCATTCTTGGAGGAAGGAGAGTAATAGAGGGGAGTAAAAAAAGTCTGGTAATTTCAGCAAATCTCTCAAATATGAAATGCAACAAATGGCAAATTGTCCTGTTGGGTTAATAGGAAAAAATCTGCTCTTTCAATACCCAAACCTCATAATCTTCTTGTAATACTGATACACTGGCATAATTGGTAAATATTAGTACATCAATACGTACTCAACCTTGGGAGATAGTTACCCTTCTTCTAACAGTACTTCAGAGCATTTTCTTTTTTTTTAATTGGTGAGTGATTATGTGTTTTTTGTAAATCTTTAAGGGCCTTGAACTGCCACTAATTAAAGGAGTTTGTATGCTATAGGAGACTCACTATTTAATTAAATTCATCAGGATTCTTTTGTCGCCTCCAGCTTCAGAGATTGGCAAATGTGACTTAAACTTTTATAAGAGCCTCCCAGTATCCTTGAGGAAATGAAATTTTACATATATGGATATATATGTGTCTGTGGGGTCTGGATCTTACCCCATTATGGTTTGGTCAACTTATCATGAATTTTTCTTTTTTAGCAAGTTTTTAATTCCTGTGAAGGAATTGGGCAGGGGAGGGTGGTGGTTAAGTACACACAGGCAGTGGGAAAGGGCTTTTTCAAAGCCATGGGTGTGGTTGTAGTTGTTGTTGGAGGGTTTCTGTAGTAATTTCCTAAGATGGGAAAAAAGTAAGGGAAGTTCTGGTGTCGGAAGAGGCTGAGTTGTCCCAGGAGGAGTCATGTTCATTGAAGTGGGCGAGGAGGACTCCCAAGAGCTCCTTGTCACAAGGCAATGGGAATTTTTGCAGCATTTCCTACCTCATTTTCTGGCTTTCATTGTTCTGATTTGTCTCCAATACTTAATGGCAAAATAGTTGGTCCAAAGAGTTTCATCTCTTGGATTTTAACAGATAAAAATCTCTGTAGTCCCAAGCATCTCCCTCTTCCTCCACTACTTAGTCTGATCCCCCATCTGCAACCCCCCTCCTTTCCTTACAGCTCCATTCCAAGCACTTGATTGATTGTTCATCTTCCCAGCACACACTTAGAGTAAGAAACAGTAAAAAAGGTGGAGTAAAACCTGTGCACAGAAGTTCATACCTGAATAAACCTCTTCTCTAGACTGTGACAAGCTGGGTTGGGATGTGGGAGCTGCACAGAGCTGGATGGGGCTGGGAGGGCTGCTCTGATTTTGGGGTCTGTTCCAGAACGTGTGCAGGGCTGGGTGATTCCTGCTATCAGGTTGTTCTGCCTGAGGCTGCCTGGGGGCTTCACTGCACATCAAATAATGATGCTCTCCCTGCTTACAGGCAGGTGGAAATGACTTTTGGGGGCTCCCAGCCAGAGGAGGGTGGGAGCAGAGCTCCCCTGTGCTGGGTGAAGCAAAGGCTCAAAGCCAAGAGTGCCAAAGGTGCGTGATGGAAATTAATTCCCCTCTCAGAGTGCCACAGTTGTGGTTTCCTTGTATTTCTTACATTGTCTTTATTATCCCCACATGTTCAGAGGAGCCCAAAGGTACCTTAGGTGCAGTTTAAATCCCCAGATGAAGTGACTCATTACAGGGGGTAGAAAACACAGCGTGGGTGAAACACCCACCGTGATTTCTGTGATCTGGTGGAGAAAGGTTGGATGTGTGCATGGAGACAGGTCCCACTCGTGATGCTGCATCATCTTCTGGCAGCCCCTGGTGGCTTTGAGGTTGTTTTTTTCCTGGAGAGCTTTGGGAGCATTTAGGATTTATTTTAATAATACAAACAACAACTTGCAAGACTCAGAGATTCAATATGATGAGTGCAGGGAGAGTTGGAGGGGCAGGGGGTGATTCATTGCATCCCTGCACTAGTGGCACTTGCTCAGGGTGGAAAAGCAGGAATATATAATGAAATATTTGTGATCTGATTCCTAAACTGGGCATTGTTTTGGTGAGGTGTATCTGGAGCAAGGAGCCAGAGGACACTTCTGCAGCACTGCCAAGGACCAGGTTCAGTGCTGGGTAAAGCACTGATGTACAGAAGTGACTGAAACTCCTTGTCCACATGAGATTTCTGTAATTCTCCCTTGATTTCCAGCCTTCCACAACTGTCCTGGGGTCGGGGGTCAGCAAGCATCCCTCCCTGGTGCAATGAGGAGGGAAAACATGAAGGTTTTGGGTTCCTCTCAGGGCTGCTGAAACACCCATCACACCCCACGTGCCTCTGCTCCATCCCTCATCCTGACACAGCATCACTGAGCTGGAAGGGGACACTCAGGGCTCGTGGGAGCGCTCTGGAATCCGCCTCACTGCTAAAAATAAACTGGCTGTGGTTTATTTATCCTGGAAAGGGAGCAACAGGTTTTCCTGCAGGTCCTGAGGCTGAGGCTGCCTTTTGCTCCCAAACCTCCCTTGCCAAGGTCTGAGCTGCCCCTTGGAGGATGGACAGGGATGAGGAGCCGCAGTGGTGACGTGATGGGAATTTTGAGGGGGATGGATTGGGCACCTGCTCCAGCCCAGCCTCCAGGACTGCAATTTTGGTGCTTTGTCCTTGAAAAATGAAGGAGATGGAGTCAAGGGGCTGCCATGCCTCCTGTGCTGCAGTGATCCTCTCTCCCACAGCCATGAAAGCCGACCGCAAGCGCTTGAAGGGGGAGAAGACAGACCTGGTGAGCCAGATGCAGCAGCTGTACGCCACCCTGGAGAGCCGAGAGGAGCAGCTCCGGGACTTCATCCGCAACTACGAGCAGCACAGGAAGGTGAGTGCAGAGCCCAGCACAGAGGGCTGGCAGCAGGTTGGGTGTGAAACCTGCTCTGGAGTCTGGCACAATCCCACTAAAGCTCCAGCAGGACTCTTGCTGGAGCTGGGATAGACCACAGCAGTCTAAAGTTAGATAAACAGTGGAGGAAATAGAGACAGATCTGGGGAATGTGATGTGCAGTAATTTCACCATTATAAGCTGCACCATTTTGACTAAAATTTTGGTCTGAACCCGAAGTGCAGCTTATAATCAGGTGTGGCTTATATATGGACAAAGAACAAAAAGTTGCTGTTTTAGTTTGGAGGACAGGTGTCTGCTGAGAAAGGCAGGATCTTCTCTTTGAAATGGAGAATGTAAACCCCCTCCCTCCAAATTTTTATAATTTTGAAATCAAGGGGCTTCCAGGCAAAGATATGGGAATTAGGAATAACAGTTCTTTTCTAGGGAAATTTAAATAGAAATACAGCACTACAAAGAAACAAACCCCAAACCCTGACACAGTCAGAGTACAACCTGACACCCATCAGTCAGGCAGGGTGTTGGCAGCAGTCCCATCCCATGGTGGCTGCATCCTCCTGCAGTGACAGATGTGGCTCAGTTGGAGCAGTGCTCCTGTACAAGGTGCAGTTTCCCTCCGGAGCTCCAGTGGTGATGTGGAGAAATCCGGTTTTCCTCTGGAGTCCAGTGGAGAAAGGGGCTCCCTTAGTGTCCCAAACCCTCTGTTTTTATCTTGGTAAGAAATGTTGGGCTCTTCCCCCTGGCTGGAGCAACTCCCAATGGGATGCAGTAATTTTATCAGTCCCACAGTGGGACTCAATGGCCATGAGCAGAAAATGACTGGCTGGAGGAAGGATGGGTTGTGAAAAGATAAAGAACACTGCCCTGCCTGGTTTCAATGGATGGCCCATTAGCAGAATATCTCCCACAGAGATCAGGATCACTGCCCCCACCCTGAACAGATGGTGATAGAACAGATACCTTTATCACACTCTGTATTGTAACCCCAGACAGTTGCCGAAACCCGGAAGTGCAGTTTATAATCAGGTGCGGCTTATAATCGTGAAATCAGTGGTGCACATTGACCATTTATTTTTGGGGACCAGCTGCATTCTGAATCTCCCCAAAAATGGGTTGACATTCCTGCCAGCACAGGGCTCTTGTGACATCTGCAGATACCGCTCGTGGCTGGGGGTTGTGGATTTTCCCTTCCTGATGGCCATGCCCCGTTCCCACAGGAGAGCGAGGACGCGGTGAAAGCCCTGGCCAAGGAGAAGGATCTCCTGGAGCGGGAGAAGTGGGAGCTGCGGCGGCAGGCCAAGGAAGCCACGGACCACGCCAGCGCCCTCCGCTCCCAGCTCGACCTGAAGGACAACCGCATGAAGGAGCTGGAGGCCGAGCTGGCCATGGTGAGCTGGATAATTAATACAGAGCTGAGTGTTTGCTGCAGTGGATGCAGTACTGCAGTACTGAGAGGAAAATATTCCATCTCTCAAAAGGCGTGGGCAACATCACTCAAAAATAAGTTGATTTTTGAGTGGCACAGCTGGGATCTTGGCTTGCCCAGGGGAGGGTGGGTTTGGCGTGCAGTGTGTTGCTGCTTGCTCTGCCGCTCTGGGAGATGTTCATACGGTTTTCCCGCTCCATCACCACCTTCCTCACGATGTCCTTCCCTAGGCCAAGCAGTCCCTGGCCACGCTGACCAAGGACGTGCCCAAGCGCCATTCCTTGGCCATGCCGGGCGAGACGGTGCTGAACGGCAACCAGGAGTGGGTGATGCAGGCCGACCTCCCGCTGACCGCCGCCATCCGGCAGAGCCAGCAGACCCTCTACCACTCCCACCCCCAGCACTCGGCCGACCGGCAAGGTGGGCAAACCCCGTCAGGGGAGGAAGGAAGGTGGTCAAACCACTCCTCCCTAGGATGTTTTTGGGAGTGCATCAGAGGCTTTGCTGGTGTTAATTGTGTTTTCCCCCTGCCTCGCAGCGGTCAGAGTGAGCCCCTGCCATTCCCGGCAGCCGTCCATCATCTCCGACGCCTCCGCGGCCGAGGGTGACCGCTCATCCACGCCGAGCGACATCAACTCCCCCCGGCATCGAACGCACTCGCTCTGCAATGTAAGGGCCTGCCTGCTGGGCCTTCAGTGCCCTGCTTGGAGAGATGGGAGCTGGGGGTTCTGTGGGGCTTCTGCTTCCCAGAACAGCTTTGGGTTTGGAGTGGGGGGCGCGTTGGCTGACATGCAAAGCTGCTGCCATGGGGGTTATCCCACCCCACTGCAGTTCAGTTGCAAAATGCTGTATTTTGCTCTGGGGGTGGAGAGTCTTGGGTTGTATCAGGGTTGATTCAATGGATTCATCTCTTTGTGCCATAGGGGGACAGTCCTGGACCGGTACAGAAGAACTTGCACAATCCAATCGTACAGGTAGGGCACAAATCCTCTCAAATCCTGCTTGTGAGACCCCTTCCTGTGTTAGAAAGTACTTGGGGATGGTGGGTCAGAGGCACCAGTTTGGGATGAATGGAAGTCACCCTGAATTGTAAGTCTGGGATGTCTCATATTCCCATAATTTACCCCAAAGTCCAGGTAATGCTGTAGGCATTCACTGAGCTCAGGCCTATTGCAGTGTTGATTTTTTATAAGGTCCAGCCAAAGCATGTTATTCTTCTGTATTTGGCCTAAAACTTTGGGATATTTTTGCAGTCCAGACAGATGCTCTGACTATTTATTCCCAGAGCTGCAATCCTAATCCAGTTAAATTAAAGAGGCCAAAATCCCAGAACTGTGGAGAGGGGGCCCAATTTCACTGCAAATTCCACCACACAGGTTTCAGGAATATTACTGTATTTTGGTTCAGGATCTTAACATTACTTTGGGCCTGCATGAAAACATTTTGTGGGATCTAGATGCAAATATTTTTTGGGACCTGCACCCAAATTTTTTGGGACTGGGACCACACTTTCCATTATCCTTGACGTGAGCGAAGGGGAAAAGCGGTAAAAGAAAATCTGGATGCTCAAACTTGTGTCTTCTCCTCCCACAGTCTCTAGAAGACCTGGAAGACCAAAAAAGGAAAAAGAAGAAAGAGAAGATGGGCTTTGGCTCCATCTCCAGAGTGTTTGCCCGGGGCAAGCAGCGCAAGTCCCTCGATCCCGGTCTGTTCGACGGGACAGCCCCCGACTACTACATCGAGGAGGACGCGGACTGGTGACAGCACCGGAGCCTCTCCCGGCCCTGCACATGTACATATCCCACCTGCCACACCTGTCCCACCTGTGGGCTGTTACCTGTTGTCTTGGGAGCGATGCAGCTGTGTCGTAACTTCCGTTTTTTCCCCCCTTTTTTTCCTTTTTGTTTTTTGTTTTTTTTCCCATCCCGGTAACTCCTTTGTTGTCGCTTCAGTTTGTCAGTTTGGGTTGGGTTTTTTTTTTTTTCGTCTTGTTTTGGAAGGGGTTTTTTTGTTCTTTTTTTTTCTCGTTCTTTTGACAAAACTTGAAACTTGAAGGACTGCTGTGTCTCTGTAAATATGAGAAATATTGTGCACTTTGTGCTTGTGACGTCTCTTGTCCGAAACCCGCTGTTTTCCGGAGCCCAGCCCGCGGGATGTCCTCGCTTGGGGACAAAGGACCTGCCCAGCTGAGAGATCTTGGAGAGAAAACACACAAAAACAACAACAAGAAAATCTCCTTCGCTGTGATGTCTTCCTGGCCGAGCCCCGCAGAGGCGACCCGGGCTGGTTGTTACACCTGCCGGTCTGGAAATAAGTGTTTTAACGTTCCTTTTTAGTTGTTTTAATTTATTTGCACAAACCCAGAGGAGCTATTCTAACTAAATTATTGCAGAAGTTTTGGGATTTTTATATTTTTCCACGTCGGTTGGGATGGGGCGGGGAGGAGGAAGGGGGTGTTTGTACTGTACTGTCCTGGGAAGTTGCTGTTGGGGGGGATTGGGGCTGTGGACCCCCCAGCCCAGGCTCCCTCAGCTGCCCCAGGAGCACTTAAACGCCTTGGAAAACGCAAACCTAAACACGTGCCGGAAAATCAGACGGGGGCAAGCTGGTGGGAGCTTTGCCCGCTGGTTTTCCCTGCTTTTGAGGGGGCTCACCCTTTGCTTCAAGTAAAATTTAGGGGGATCTGGCACAAGCTGGGAGCAAGGGGAAAGGTGATATCCCAAGATATCCCATATCCCAAGACATTGCCCAGATAGGGCCGGCCACCCCGCTGCAGTTTGGGGTGTCAGCGCCGTCGGAGGGGGCTGGGGAAATCGGTACGAGTCCCCACTGGGAAGGTTTTTCTGGCTTTGGGGTGATTTGGAAGCACAGGTGGAGCTTGTTTTTCCAAATCCCTTGGAACTGCCCCCAAACCACCCCCCGGCGCAGCGGCCGCTTCCCCTCTCCACTAACACGTGCCGTGCTCTGCTTATGCCAAGATAAGTACCTTATGCTTTAATGCTTACAATATAATTTTAAGCTCTTAAAAAAAAATGTATTAAGATTTATTTAATGAACTATAATAGTGTATTATTTTTCTTAATTCCAATACGTGCACCCTGGTTAAAAAAAAGAAAAAATAGAAGGGTATTTTGTCTTAAATCACCGAAGTGAAGCAATGCCCTCGCGCTGTGTATTCCATTCCAAGGGATGATGCAGAGGGGCCATGGAGGGGGTGACAGAGGGACCAGCCCCCCAGGCTCTGCTGGGGTGGCAGACTTTGCCCCATGGCATCTTTTCTCTGCAGAGAAGCATTTTTATACATTTTTTTTATTTTTTGGGTTTTTTGTTTTGTTTTTGTTATCCTTGCGTTTTTATAATTTAAACTCTAAACCATCAGAACAGATGAGCGATCTCCTTGTTATCGAGTAGTTTCCTTTGCATTTCAGCTTTTTTGTAAATTAGGAAGTAATTCTAAAAATTACTAAGAGGATGATTTATTTAAAAGAGAACTTTGCTAAATAGCATATGAATTATGGGTAACATTAGATTTAACTTTTCCCCCTGTGAGTGGGGGAGAATCCTTGAAGGCATGGATGCAAATATAAAATTATAAAAGATCTAAATAAAGCTTATTTTAAAGTATGGATGAACTCCATGTGGTTTAATTGGAGAGCCTGGATGGGTGTTGGCATCTCTGTTGTAGCACCAGAGTGCCATGTGGTTTTTGGGGGCTCTGGGGAGGATTCAGGAGAAGGCTGAACCAGCTTTTCCCAGCTCCCAGCCAAATGCCTGCTCCTGGATGCAATAATTCTGTCTGGAGGCTGGGATTGTGTATCCCTATGAAATGGGATTTCAAGGGTTTAAGGTAAGTAAGGACAGCCAGGAGATGTCCTGCTCAGATATGGAAAATATAATGAGAAGGATCAAGAACAACAGAAGGGATGGAGAAATCAGAAAGTGCTGTGCTGGATAAATTATTGTAATCAATGTACAGGTTGATAAATTATTGTTATTATTGTTGCTATTATTCAGATGACATTGGTCACCTGTAGGGCTGTGTCAGCACTTCCAGTGGGGCCTGATGCTGTTTTGCAGGCTGAAGCAAAGGCAACCTGCAATGAATTTCAAGCCCATAATCAGGGTACAGATCAAGGGATGTACCTTTTCTTCTTTTATTTCCAACAGAAGCAGCCTCCTGGGTTTGGGAGCAGCTGGTAAGAGCCACCATACTCTGAAATGGGGAGAGCTGGAGCAAAGAAAAATGGGGAAAACCCAGGAGAAGCCAGCTGGCTCTCCAACTCTATCACCTGCAGCTGGAATCCAGCATTAATGGGTGGCACTAAAGGGCAACTGCTGAGCTCAGCAAACAGGACATGGGCACAGACCACGATGGTATTTGCTGCACTTGGAGCAGTTCCCTGCTGAGATTTGGTGCTGTCCTTTGTGCATGGGATGGGGTGTGGGTGCTCATCCATCCCATCCGTGGTTTTAAAAGTTTTGGGAGCCCTTTAGGAGCCAGGAATGTGTCAGAGTGCCACACCAGTCCTGGTAAGGCTTCTGCCCTTGTGCTGTGGGAACTGTGCCAGACCCTGTGTATGGTGACACAGGGGTCACCTCCTGCACCAGAGCAGAGGGGCCACCCTGTGTCTGTGATGTCCTGGGCTGACAGGGGCTCTTCTTGGTGGCTTAGGCTGGTCTTTCCTGGCAGTGGAGGATGCAGGAGCCTTATCCCTGCTGTGTCCCGTATCAGCCTCATCCCTGCTGCATCCCCTTCACATCAGCTGCACCCCTGCTGTGTCCCTCTCATATCAGCTCCATCCCTCTCACATCAGCTTCATCCCTGCTGCATCCCCTTCACATCAGCTTCATCCCTGCTCCATCCCTGCTGTGTCCCATATCAGCCTCATCCCTGCTGCATCCCAGCTCCATCCCTCTCACATCAGCTCCATCCCAGCTCCATCCCAGCCCCATCCCAGCTCCATCCCAGCTCCATCCCAGCCCCATCCCAGCTCCATCCCAGCTCCATCCCTCTCACATCAGCTCCATCCCAGCTCCATCCCAGCTCCATCCCAGCTCCATCCCAGCTCCATCCCAGCTCCATCCCAGCCCCATCCCAGCTCCATCCCAGCTCCATCCCTCTCACATCAGTTCCATCCCTCTCCCATCAGCTCCATCCCAGCTCCATCCTTTTCCCACCAGCTCCATCCCAGCTCCATCCCTTTCCCACCAACTCCATCCCGGCTCCATCCCGGCTCCATCCCAGCTCCATCCCAGCTCCATCCCAGCTCCATCCCTCTCCCACCAGCTCCATCCCAGCCCCATCCCAGCTCCATCCCAGCTCCATCCCTCTCCCACCAACTCCATCCCAGCTCCATCCCAGCTCCATCCCAGCTCCATCCCAGCTCGATCCTTTTCCCACCAGCCCCATCCCAGCTCCATCCCTCTCCCATCAGCTCCATCCCAGCTCCATCCCAGCTCCATCCCAGCTCCATCCCCGCCGTGCCGGTTCCTGCAGCACCGTGCTGCGCTGCTGCCACCGTGTGAGCGGTGCCCGCGTTTCCTCGCCCCGGCTGTGTTTGTTTAGGCGTGACTCGCACTTTGCTCAGTGCCGTGCGGACCTCACAGGAGCCTTTTCTCTGCAAGGACTTTAGACCGAGAAAGGCAAACAGCCCAGCAGCACGTCGGGGCATGGGGTGTTGTGTGGGATGGCCGGGGTACCCCGCAGAGGGGACACCAGTGTCCCCAGCAGCCTCTCCTGTGTGTAACCCAGCTGGCATCACCTCGGGGTGACATTGCAACACAGGCTGGGCTTACCTGCCGTGCCAGAGCCTTGCACTGGTGACCTGCAGGTCAGGAATGGGGTTGAGAGGTCACAGCAGAGAAATGGGTGAGTCTGGGACATTTCCTGCCTCTACACTTACCCCATATCTCTAGCTGGTGATCTTCCCAGGCTGGATTTTTGGTGATAAAGAGCTAAACTGGTGTACCCCAAACAGCTGAATAAATCATCAGGAGGTTGGTGAGGTTTGGCCAAGTCATGGGGTCGGTCACAGAGTGTGGGTGATGGTGGTATCCCCCCAGGAGAGTCAAGGTGGTGTCAAGGGCTTCTGCTGGGGCTGCTGGTTTATTGCTCAGGACTGCTGCAAGTTTTGGAATGTGTCTGTCATTAATTCACCTCTTTTCAGTGTTTTCCCTGGAGCAGTTTTCCACTGGTGCTGCTTTGTAACAGCCAGCACTGGAAGTGTCTTTGAGTCCTCAGCTGTGCAGTGTCCCTCACTGCAAACCTCCTTTGGGACACCCTGCTCTGCCACTGTCCCTGCACTGTCCCCACTTCAACCCTGCCTTCACCTTCCCACTGCCCCGAGCTGGCACAGCCACGAGCACCAGAGCAGCACAAACCAAGCGGTTCCACCCCATCCAGCTGGGACACTGCAGCTGCAGTAAGGCCTCATATCCAGGTAAGAAGGTTTCCTTGGAGTTTTATCACTGCTAGTGATTGATTTTCCTGTACTTGGGCATCAGCCCTCATTCACCATCTGCTCCTAATTTTGAAAAGCTGCATTAATCTCTGCTCAGCTCTTTTAAATCACCAGTTGCACGACACCACCACTCCTCTCTTCCAGCCGTGTTCTCCTCAAACCCTGGGTCTCCCATTCCCAAATCCTGCCCAAGCCAGAGCTTCACCATGGGATGCAGCAGCCCCTAGAGCAGCTCCAGGAGGAAGCAGCAGGTTATTTATTGTTGTTCCTGTGAACACAAGGCTTTATTTACACTGTTTTCCAGCTGCAGACGTGCGTGTGCTCAGAGGCAGACGGTGACCTGGCACGGTGGCTGAACTGGTTGGACTGGAACCGCCAGGTCCTGGCAGCCCCGGGGACACCGGATCCTCACCCGCCACGAGATGCTGGCAGGTCACACCCTCCCACCAGGAGCGTGAGGAAATGCCTCCCAAGTGCCTGCTTTTCCTCTTTTCTCCCACTTGCATGGCAGGCTCCCAGCCTGCAGCCCGGCAGGGACTCTAAATTGGGGTGCAGAGACTAAGGCATGAGGAAGAGAGAAAAAAGTATAGAGCAGTGTTGGGAATGGGATCTGAGGGAGCCCATCATGGAGCAGGCTGGGATGGGCTTTCCCCCTGGGGGCAAAGCTGGGGCCTGCCATGTTCCATTATACATTATATTTATATACATGTATATTATATTTATATATGTCTATATTATATTTCTGGTGTTAATTAGCTGTTAACTCTATTAATCATCAAATCACAGAATAGTTTGGATAGGAAGAGATCTTAGAGACACCTCCCACTATCCCAGATTGCTCTAAACCCCATCCAGCCTGGCCTCAAACACTTCTAGGCATGGGGCAGCCAAAGCTGCTCTGGGCACCCTCACCACCCTCACAGGGGAGAATTTCTTCCTCATATCTAATCTAGATCTGCACTCTTGCCAGTCTGACCCCATTTCACCTTGTCCTATTACTCCATGGCTTTACAATATAATGATATTACAGTACAATATAAATGTGCAGTCTGGTGGCTCTACCAGCCTGGCTCCCAGGGGTGGGATTTATCTCTTTTGGGACCCCAGGTGTGGGACCCGAGCCATCCAGGTGTGGGTATCCAGGACTGACTTGGAGCAGTGCTGTTGGCTCACTGTTGGGAAATTTTGGAGGAATCCAGGAACATGTCCAGGCTTCCACTGGTGACTTTAACATGCATGTTGAGCTCCTTTGAGCAGGAAAAAGCAGGGAAATGTGCCAATGAGCAATTTCTAAGGCAGGATAATGTGAGCCCCTGGCACCTCTGCACGTAGCAGGGCATCAGATGCCCCTCTGAAAGGGCCTTTTGTTGCCTGCTGCTGGCTCTGGTGGGGCTCCAGTTTCTTCCTTGTCATTCCTGTGCTCTGAAGCTGCATACCTGGCTGGATAATCACCCTGGAGTAGTCCAGGCTGGGACTGGACAGGGAGTGTTTGCAGGGGGAAGATTTGAGCTGCCAGAGATAAATCCCCACAATGGGATGGCTGTAGAGCTGGAAAGGGAAACAAACCCAAGGGATGGATGTGAATACATTATCCCACAGAGAATGTGCATCAGGGAGGGACTGGGGTAAAGGCAAGCCCCCCTTCCTTGATCCTGCTCCACTGCCACTGAAAAGCCCATTCCTGGCCAATATTGAGCTTTGTGGAGTGGGAACATGAGGAACCAGGTTATGAATGTCCCCTCTGTGCTCAGAGTCTCCAGGGCCCCTGCAGGGGGGTGAGCTGGCTCGGGCACAGAGCTCTCCCTGCGCTGGGGTGGGGACAGTCACTGTGTGAAGTCCATGTTCCCCCCACTTTCTTACAGAGAAAACACTTCCCTGTTGTGTCCTGACTGTCAGAGCTGCTTGGGATGTCAGGTTTGTGTTTGACACAGGAAGGTGGAGAAGGAGAGGGGGAAATCAGCCTGAATTTGCCTGAGCTGATGGCCAAGCTGGAAAACACAAAACAATCCATCCAAAGGGGAAAAAAAAAAAGAACGCAGTCATGTTTAATAATTATTTCTTTTTATAGCACAGCTCTTGCAATTGCCCTTTGATTAGAGGGGGCAGGTATCACTGCTGTGCACTGGGGCAGGTGAGTCAGTGGAAACTCCCATCAGCTCCATGTGGGACTGTGCTCGTAGGGAGATGCAGGGAAGCAGGGGGGTTTCCCAAACATCCTGAACTCCGGTGGCCCCAAGGCAGGGCTGTGCAGCTGAGTCATGCTGGGTGATGCGACAAGTTTCGTTTTGTTCACGATGGCTTTTGCCTTCACAAAACCTCACAGGGCTTAAGGGACAGGAAAAACTGCAGTGGCTGGTCCAGCAGCATAGTGATGCAGTGTTTTTGCTTGGATGAGGAAAAAACCCACCCTGAGTATCATTTCTAACAGGATTTGAGTCCTTGGTGGTGTTTATTATTACAGCTGGGTGTGAGAAGAGCCGGGAAAAAACACATCCTCATTGCTGCTGGGATGGCAGCCAAGGAGAAGTGACACTGGACACGGCGTTAGCTGCACTCAGGATTGCCAGAGCCCAGCTCTGCTCCCCATGGTTCAGTCTGGAAACCATGGGAATGTCTGGCTATGAGGCCAAGGCATGTGGCCAGGAGCCACGGTGAGGGCCATGCCTCAATGGCTCTTCCCAGCACGTGAGTGGTTAACTGGGAAAGTTCAGAGGGCAGCAGCTGATAAAAAGCACTTTCCAGGCTCCCTGTGAGTGCAAGCTTGGCTTTGCTCTGTTGAATGCAGTGATGAGCCTGAGTGATTGGAGTTCCTCAAACTGGGGCTGCTCCAAACAAAGTTTGGAACTCATTGAGGAAAAGCTCTGCTTGTTGCTACAGGACAGTTTGACAAAGCAGGTCCATTGCAAGATGGCTTTTAAACTGCAGAATAAAATCTAAAACTTCCACTGAGTGTTGGGAATAGATTTTTCCATGGGAAAGTGGTGAGGCCCTGGCACAGGTTTCCCAGAGAAGCTGTTGCTGCCCCATCCCCAAAAGTGTCCAAGGCCAGGTTGGAAGAGGTGTGGAGCAACCTGCTCTAGTGGAAGGGCAGGGTGGAACGGGATGGGCTTTGAGGTCCTTTCCAGCCCAAACCATTCCGGGATTCCATGAAAGCAGAGATGGGGGCTGTGATGCATCAACAGGGGGGTGACCGATTTTCATCTCACTGTCACCCATCCCTGTTTTGGGGTGTCCCGGGCGGTTTCAGGGGAGTGTCCCCCAGCTGCTGGCAGTCCCGTCCCGCCCCCCTGGTCGCGGGTTTCCGGAGCGGATCGGGAGCGGGAGCGGCGGGGCCGGGCCGGGAGGCGCCGCCCCGGGAGGGCCGGGCCGGGAGGGCGGAGCGGCCCCGCCGGAGCCGCCGCAGCCGCCGGAGGTACGGGGGGACGGGGGGACGGGCACCGGGATGGGACGGGACCCCCGGGACGGGACCCTGCGGTGCTCGGGGAGCGGGGTGGGCTGGGCTCGGTCCACCGGGAACGGGACCGGGAACGGGACCGGAGAGGAGTCGGAGCCGGGTCCGGCTGGGGCAGAGCTGGAGTCACTTCCAAAGCTCGGGGAAACACCTGCAAAGTGAGGGGAAACCCCTCAAAGCAGGAGCGAACACCCCAAAGCGGGACCGCGCATTCGAGAGTTGGAGCGGCGGCGTTTGGGGAGCGCCGGTGCCTTGGGGACACCCGGGGGGACACGGGCTTGGGGACACGGGCTTGGGGACACCCCTTGGGGATACCCCGTGGGGTCACGGGCTTGGGGACACGGGCTTGGGGACACCCCTTGGGGATACCCCGTGGGGTCACGGGCTTGGGGACACGGGCTTGGGGACACCCCTTGGGGACACCCCGTGGAGACACCCCGTGGGGACACGGGCTTGGGGACAGGGGCTTGGGGACACCCCTTGAGGACATCCCGGGGGGACACCCCGTGGAGAAACGGGCTTGGGGACTTGGGCTTGGGGACACCCCGTGGGGACACGGGCTTGGGGACAGCCCTTGCGGACACCCCATAGAGACACGGGCTTGGGGTCACCCCTTTGGGACACTCCTTGGGGTCATGGGCTTGGGGACACCCCTTGGGGACATCCCGTGGGGACACGGGCTTGGGGTCACGGGCCTGGGGACACCCCGTGGGGACACGGGCTTGGGGCACCTCGCCAGCCCTGGCTGGCACCGGGGTGGCCGCGCTGAGAGTGGGGCAGAGGGGCTGTGCTCTGGGGAAGCATCAGCTGGCACTTCGGGGAAGGATGATACCGGGAGAGGCCGGTCATCGAAACCCAGGCGGTCCCCGCGGGTGGCAGCCCGCAGGAGTGTCACAGGGAGCCAGGCACACACACAGGGAAGGCAAACAAAGCCGAGGAGAAGGACACCTGTGCAGGTCGGGGCTGGGCGCTCCATGAGCCGAGCGCTCACCGGGGGTTGGTCCCTTCCTATCGTGACATTGCCACCGAAGAGGAGTGCCCTGGAGCTTTGAGGGGCTCAGGAAACCCGCGGGTGTCTCCCAGAGTGGTTGTGTGCTGATGTTGGTGTTTGGTTTTTGGAGGTGATGTGGGGACAAGCATCACTGAGCACAGCACGGCTGGGTTTGTTGGGAAGTGTGGATGTGTGAGCAGAAGGCTGGGTGTGTTGGGAAGTGTGGATGTGTGAGCAGAAAGCAGCGGTTCCACGGGCTGCCCTTGGCTCTGTGTGGTTGTGGAGCCTGGCGAGGTGAAGCTGCACCAGGGGGTGTGGTCCTGCCTTTCCAGCTCCTTAGAGCTGACCTAGGGCACTGCCAGGTGGATGCTGCCACAACACATCCCTCTGCAACAAATCCAAGCATCCTGCAGCTGTGCACAGCCCTGGATGTCCTGGCAGGAGAGCCAGAAAGGGAAACCTCGCAGGTGTCAGTGGAGAACATGTGGGTGTGGGGCTGGTGAACCCAGCCCTGGACTCAGGTGACTCGGAAGTATGTGGAACACCTTTGATTCTAGCTGTGTAATTACACGGGTTGGAAAACCCTTGGGAAGGGCAGTGCCAGGAAAAGGAGGAATGTTTGGCCATCGGTGCCCTGGAGAGAGCTGAGTGTGGGTGCCTGGCGCCGTGGTGGTGCTGTAGGAGATGCCAGAGGGCTGGGCAGGGCTGTCTGCCTGCTCTGCTACCTGGAGCCTGGCAGGAGGGATCCCTCCAGCAGCCCAGCTCTGTGTCTGCCTCCCCACGCTGCTCCACGCCTTTTTGTACTTCACAGAAACTGATGTCAGGGCTCTGTGGAAGCAGCTGAATATCCTGTGTGAGCAGTGCAGGTGGCTTGGAGCAACGTAATCCCCGGCAAAGCTCCATCCCTATCAAAATACCTGTGCCCACCTTGCGGAACACGGCTGCTCTGTGCCTGGCTGCTCTGTGCCTGGCTGCTCCGTGTCGCTTGGCTGCCCAGCCTGCTCCATGTCCCCAGGCTGGCTCCTCCAGCATCTCCCCTCACTCCCTTCCTGCCCTGGGGGCTCCACAGTGGGTTTTCTCTGTGGTCCTACTCGTGAGAAGCTGTTGGGAAAGCATGGGGAGAGGTGATGCTGTGCTGGGGAGAAAGATGTTGCTGGAAATGCAGGCAGAGGATGAGGAGGGCGGTGCTGGCGAGGCTGATGGCAGCGTGGGGTGCCAGGTTAGTGGCTTGCAGGAAGGGGAGATAATCACCCAGGGGCTCCAGTGGTGGGACAGGAGGTGCTTAAGGCACTCCAGAGGGGCTGGGAATGCTGGGTTCCGCTTCAGAGGACGTCAAAAGGGCAGATGGATAATGTCACCCCTTGCTGCAAGGCTCTGGAGGAGGGTGTGTTATCTGGGTGTTATCTGCCACGGAGACGGGGAGAGGTCCCAGAACAAAAACCAGGGGGAGGCTGTGGAGGAATGGCTTTATCTCAGCGGAAACAGCAGATTAGTATTTAAAAAAAAAAAAATAATTCCAAGCTCAGCAGTGCAAAGTGGTGTCCAAAAGAAAGCAGGAAGGAGAAAGAGTCACAGTGCTGGGATTTTCCCAGGCAGGCGTGCTGTGCCAGGCCTGGGTGCAGAGGGAGTTCAGCTCCCTGGAGAGAGGGGAGCACCCCTGTTGCCTGGAAAATAGAATCGATCTCCCCAACAATGTTAGAGTGGATAGGAAAGCAAACCTTTATTTGAAAGCTTTCAGGTACACAATGTGGTGAAAATCACACATGGTATAGTAATTCTACAATTTTTGTAAGTTTAGTTAATTAGTATACTTATCATGTACTCTCCAGTTAAAAGGTTAGATGATTAGGTAATGATTTCTGGGTCTTGCCACACTGGAAGCAGTTCAGAGGCTTTTTTTTACCCCACTTTTGTTTTGTCTGGTCCAGATTCTGTTTGGAAAACAGGACATCCTTGTAGTCAGTTCTCTTCTTGGAGTAAGACTAAACAGTATTTTTGGAAAGTGTTTTTAAGGTTAGCTTTTTGTTACTAAACGTAGAGAAGAAAGATGGGAAAAAAACTAGAAGTTACAGGCATGCAAAGCTACAAATACATGAAAAATATAAAAAGCTAAAAATCTTAGGCATTACTCCAAGCCCCCCTCCCTGTTTTAGCAGAGCTAAAAGCACTGGTGTGGCAGCTGGTTGCAGTGGCAGAGGCTGGAGCAGGAAAAGCCCCAGGACGGTGTTTGCACAGCGCCCAGGACACAGCCAGGGCTCGCCGACCTGCGAGAGCGCTGCCAGCGTGGTGGCCACGGCAGCATTGTCCCCAGGAACAAACAGCCACGTCCTGAAACACAAACCTGACAGGACTCCCTGTCCCTGCGCGTTCCCGCTCCGCAGCAGGCGCCGCTTGGGTGGATGGAATGGGGCTATGGGGAGAAGGAGGCTGCTGGAGTGGCAAAGGTCGAGGTGGTGGCTGCTGCAGGGGTGATTACAGCTCTGGAGTTTGGCTACTGTGGCCTGTGTGATCTGTGCCACTTGTGACACCCTGGGCAGCCTTGCCAGAGCTCCCAGGACACAGCAGAGGCACAGATGGCTTGGGAATGGCCAGGCACTGCTTTGGGAGATGGGGTGTTTTACAGCCTGTCACTGCTGCTCTGCTGGGTGGATTGCAGCAGTCTGAGCCCAGGAATGGGAATGGCTTTCCTGTGACACCCTTGTTTTGCAGGAAGTGGCAGAGCTGGGGGCCTTGGGCTCCCTCTGGAGTGGGAGAGGGGGGAGAGCCTTGGGCAGGAAAACATCACTGTTCCCCCAAGGCTGTCTGCAAGGTACAGCTGAGGAGGGGTTGTTAAAAATGAATGTAGGAAAGGGGTGAAATACCCCTTAAATGTCTGTAGGGAATGCTGGGGACAGTGGAAATGTGGATGTGTTCTTTTGTGCTCCAGGCAGGAAGTGTAAGCAAAATGTGGAAAATCCCTGATCGTTTGTGTGGGACTGTCCCTCCAGATTCCTGTTCCTTGGTGAGATGCTCTAAAATGGGCTGGGATTTGTCCAAAAGATCAGACATCGGCTAAATCAGCAACAGTGCTTCTTTTTGTGACTCAGCTGGATTTCTCTGGGCTGCATCTGGCCAGAAACATCCCTGTTCCAGGGGCAGCAAGAAAGGACAAAAAGAGAGAAACCACAGCAGGGAGTTGGAAGTAGATGGTCTTTGAGATCCTTTCCAAACCCAAACATTCTGGGACTCTGTGAAAATACCTCCCAAGTCCTGGCCTGCTGCTTTTTAGACCTCCACGTGGAGTTCTGTGTTCCTGGGGCTCAGCGCAAGGTTGTGGCTATTGCAGAAACGAGCTCCTGGGGATGTGCTGGACCAGCAATTAGCAGGGAAGGGGTTAATGAACATCTTCTCTGGCTGGAAGCACGAAGGGAGAGCCTTATAATCTAACACGGAGGAGACTCTGGAATCTTGGGATGGTTGGAGAACGGGTTTGTTTTCCCCCAGAATTTTCCAGGACGTCACTTGTTGGCTGGTGATGGAGTCCCAGGCTGGTGATGGAGTCCCAGGCTGGTGATGGAGTCCCAGGCTGGTGACACAGTCCCAGGCTGGTGACAGAGTCCCAGGCTGGTTTTTGGAGGCAGCCCCAGGGGCTGTGTTGCCTTGTGTTGTGGTCCTGGGGAGTGAGGCAGGCCTGGAGCTCATCCCATGTCTGTGTTTGCCCTGTGCCTGGACTGCAGACTCATCTCCCGTGATCTGTGACAAAGGTGTCGCTGCTGGAGCGTGAGTGGGAAGGTGATGTCATGGCAGGGAAAAATCCAAAGGTTGTGGAGGGCAGAGCGTGGGTGCTGCTGAGGGCAGGGGGGTGTTGGGCTCCTCTTGAGTCATTGGGGCTGCGATTCCTGCGGGAATGGGGAGCAGGAACAGGATGGGGGCTCCATGGAGGGGAAGTTGTTCCTGCACCTGGCCAAAGCCTTTGTGTGCTGCTGAGAACGGGCTTATCCCGAGCCTTCCCATGCAGGGTTTACACTCGGAAATGTCGCAAGAGCATCGCGAAGGGCCGGGCACCGCGGAGCAGGGGAGAGGTGCGGGATGCCCGCAGGATGTGTGGGTGCAGCCCGGGTTTAATGGCTCGGAGATCCTGGTGTAAATCATTGCCAGGGCAGGGCATGGGGAAGGCATGGAGAGAGCTCTGGTGTGCAGAAGGGGGCTCGAGGGGGCTGGAGCACTGGTTGTGATGTGGGGACAAACTTTTTACAGAGCCTGTTGGGAAAGGACAAGGGGAGATGGTTTTAAAGTAAAAGAGGGGTAATTTGGACTGGGGATTTAGGAAGGAATTATTCCCACAGGTTTCCCAGAGAAACTGTGGCTGCCCCACCCCAAGGCCAGGCTGGATGGAGCTTGCAGCAGCCTGGGACAGTGGAAGGTGTCCCTGCCTATGATGATACGAGCTTTAAGGTCCTTTTCCACCCAAACCATGCTGTGGTGCTGGGCTGAGCATGCAGACAGGGCTGGGGCCAGGCAGGACAGCAGCAGCTCCTTCCCGGGATGCTGACGTCAGGGCGCTGCTGGAGCAGCAATGGGAACAGGTCTGGAAAGCCAGGAGAGCAGCTAATTCAATGGAGAGATAGACTGGAATAGCAAGTCTCCTGCTCTAATCTGATTGCTGGGCTGATGGGTAGCACTGCAGTGGATCTAAGATAAACTTCCAGGCACAGGGGTGACGTAGGAGCTGAAATCCTGCCCACTTCCAGGACTGAGATGCCTGGGGGAGCCACAGTGAGCAGGCACAGGGATTTAGACACCACAGGTGGATGTGACCAGCCCTGTGTGTGTTCTGTGCCCACTGTGGGTGCAGTGCAATTTTCCTGCCCCAAGGCCATCACAGCTGTTCTCAAGTCAAGTCTTGGCTGGCTGATGTGTTTGTGGCAAGGATGGGAGCTCAGCTGGATCATCAGGCAAGAACAGACCCCACAGGGCACAAGCAGAGAGCAAAACCTTTGTGTGTGAGGACAGAGGCCAGTGCTGGTACCACCAGCAGGCTTGGAAGTGCATGGGTGGGAGGATGGCTCTTGGGATGCAGGTGAGGACATTTTGGGTGCAGAGTTTTCCACAGCTGCTCACTGGGATGGAATCACAGCTGGGCTCAGCAGACACCTTCCCCCAGGAGCACACAGAGCAGCAGCCCCATGCTGGAGTGGGCATGGCAGGCAGTGATGGGCTTGGGGCAGCTCCTGGGTGTCCCAGAACCCCAGAAAACCATGGGAGACAAGACTTTACCCTGCCCAGACCCATGTGGGGTCCAGGGATGTGTCCAGAGGGGCTGGGACAGCCCTCTGGGATTCTCCCCAGCCGTGCTGGAGCCCAGGCAGTGAGCAGGGAAGCTCCTCTGCAGATTCCTGCTCTCCAGGCTTGTGTGCGTGCCTTCTCCTGCTGCAGCCACTCTGCTTTCTGGGAATGCTGTTTTATTCTGGCCCTTGACCCTGCACACTGGGCGTGCACTCAAGCTAAACAAGCAAACATGAAACTTTGGAGCTCGGGAGGGTTGAGCTGAAGGGTGGGTATGGATAAAGCACCACTGAAAGCACTGACCAGAGCACCTCGAGCCCAACACCCCAAAAAGAAGGCAGGGAGGGAAGGAGAGATCCCTGCCATGGCACATCCATCAATCTGCAGGCTCGCTGGGGTGGAGATGGGGCAGTTCTGCTGTGAGGATGCGAGCTGCCCACCCGTGGGTCATGGAACCCGAGGCCAGGGAGGGGAGTGGGCAGGAGATGTGGCTCAGTGTGTGTTTGTTTTGGGAAATGGAGCACATTTGGTCCTGGCGACTGGGAAAACACTCAGAGGGGGAGTTCCCAGCCGTGGCCTGGCTGGTGGGGAATGTTCATACTCAGCCATCCCTGAGGGATGCAGCTGGGGCACTCAGCAAGGGGGTGCTGCTCCAGGGAGGGCAGGAGCCAGCCTGAAGTGAGCCAGGGACCCTCCCAAGGGTTCTCCATCCTCCTCCTTGCCAGCAGCAGCTGGGGGAAGCCATAGGGTCGAGCTGGCTGGGAGAGAGGCAGTTTTGGTTTCTGTTTTCTGGGCAGGAAGGCGTCCCAGGGCAGGCAGCCAGCGCTGTGAGGAACCCTGCTGCCTCCCAGACAGGGGCACAGGAGAAGCTGTTCAGCTAGAGATGTGCTTCTGAGCATTGCCAGGTTGGTTTGCGCTGAAACAGATTCTGATGGCCTTCTTTTGGTGCTGTGAAGCTGTCAGTTATCACACTCCTAAGGACAGGCAGTGTAAGGCCTTAGCAAACATCAGTGACTCGATTGTTTTCAAAGCTTGTGGATATTACAGCTGAGAAGGAAGCAGAGGGTGGGGATGAGAACAGGCAGGGAGGATCCACCTGCCCTGCTCTGTCCTGCCGTGCACCTCTCAGAGATTCTGATGTTGGATGAGTTGGTGTTGATGAAATTCTGGTGTTGGATGAATTGGTGTGGATGAATTGGTGCCTGCCAGAGATTCTGGTGTTGGGTGAATTGGTGTTGATGAATTGGTGTGGATGAATTGATGCTGATGAATTTCTGCCTGCCAGAGATTCTGATGTTGGATGAATTGGTGTTGATGAGATTCTGGTGTTGGATGAATTGGTGTGGATGAATTGCTGTCTGCTAGAGATTCTGGTGTTGGATGAATTGGTGTTGGATGAATTGGTGCTGATGAGATTCTGGTGTTGGATGAATTGGTGTGGATGAATTGCTGTCTGCTAGAGATTCTGGTGTTGGATGAATTGGTGTTGGATGAATTGGTGCTGATGAATTGGTGCCTGCCAGAGATTCTGGTGTTGGATGAATTGGTGTTGATGAAATTCTGGTTTTGGATGAATTGGTGTGGATGAATTGGTGCCTGCCAGAGATTCTGGTGTTGGATGAATTGGTTTTGGTGAGATTCTGTTGTTGGATGAATTGGTGTGGATGAATTGGTGTGGATGAATTGGTGCTGATGAATTGCTGTCTGCTAGAGATTCTGGTGTTGGATGAATTGGTGTTGGATGAATTGGTGCTGATGAATTGGTGCTGATGAATTGGTGTTGATGAGATTATGGTGTTGGATGAATTGGTGCTGATGAATTTCTGCCTGCCAGAGATTCTGATGTTGGATGAATTGGTGCTGATGAATTGGTGCTGATGACTTGCTGCCTGCCTCGCACTCACCACAGCCTCCCCTCCATCCGCAGGGCATGAGAGCAGGGCTGCAGCCCCTGAGCCATGCGCTGAGCTGGGCACAGCCCCCCGGCAGCCATGGCCCAGTCCCGGGCCAACGGCTCGCACTACGCGCTGACGGCCATCGGGCTGGGCATGCTGGTGCTGGGCATCATCATGGCCGTGTGGAACCTGGTGCCCGGCTTCGGGCCCCCCGAGAAACCCGGCGGCAACAGCAGCAAGCCCGACCGCGGCTCCGGGGGCATCCTCAAGAGCAAAACCTTCTCGGTGGCCTACGTGCTGGTGGGGGCCGGGCTGCTGCTGCTGCTGCTCTCCCTGTGCCTCAACGTGCGCGACAAGAAGAGGCAGAGCCAGGAGCTCGCCATCGCCCACGTGCAGCGCCAGGTGTCCGCAGAGCCCTCGCAGCAGGAGGACAGGTGAGGAGGGGACAGGGGACAGGGGAAGGGTTGGGTGGGGCACAAGCCAAGGGCTGCTGCTGTTGGTCTGGAGGAGCTGGAGCAGGGAGGGGAGGGCAGCGTGTGCGTGAAGGAAGCAACGCACCGTGGTTTAGGGTTTTGATAGGTTTAGGGGTTTTGTCCTGGAGATGAGTAAAGAATGACTCCAGCTGTATTTATGCAGCTGTATTTATGCAGCTGTATTTAAGTGGAAGGGAGTCCTGTTGGTGTGTGAGGAGGGGTTTAGAGTGTGGCCAGGGCAGCACTGGCAAAGGTTGCCGTTCCTGGCTCGGTTGGCACACGGGAGCGAGCTGAGAGAACGCTGGGCAGGGTGGTGGGTGCCAGGGAGCACGAGGCTCTGCCACACGCCAGGAGAGCAGAGAGGAGCAGGAGAGGGGCTGGCTCTGCCTTGCTGGGTGCAGCCCAGGTGCCAAACAGCCTTGGAGACTGGCCATGGAGTTTAGACCCGGTGAAAGTCTGCAGGGCTCCGCTGTTTGCTCAGGGAACTTTGTGGAGCAGAGCAAAGGCTGCTGCCACAGCAGGCACAGTCTGGACAAACACGGCACAGGGAAGTCCCTGTCCTTCAGCACAAACCCTGTGCACAGTGGCAAGGGAGCAATGGGACAATGTGGGGGGTGAGGGGACAGGAGGGGACAGTGGCTCTGCTGGCTCTTGTCAGGGGCTGCAGATCCCCAGAGAAAGCTGATTTTCCATGTTTGATTGGAAAGGTAACTTCAGAATGCCAAAGAAATGGCAATATTGTGTGCAGGTACCTGTCATAGATGGTGGCACAGAGTTGAGTTGAATCTCTTTGCAGAACAACCCAAAAGACATCAGAATGACAGAGACAAATGTCTTTTAACATTAACATTTTAGAATGCAGACAAATACATTCTAGTGTATTTTGGCTGATTTTTCAGAGTGGTGGAGGAGAGGAACTGATGTTCTCTTGAGGGAAGAAATCTCTGTAGGCAGAGAAAGGGATCAAATATGACCATAAGTCAAAGAAAATAAAATGTGTCTGAACTTAGGTGGGGTCTTGATTTATTGTGTCAGGCAGAAGGAAACTGCCATATAACGTAGAAGGGCAAAAACTATTTCTGGTGGGGTGTGGTGGGGTCGTTTTATTCTTTCCATCCCCTTCCCACATGGAGCTGAAACCATGTGCTACCCAGACTTAACTCTTTCCCCTCCAGCCAAGAAGAGGATGAAGACGTCTCCTCCCAGTACTACGTGCCCAGCTATGAGGAGGTGATGAACACGGGCTACTCCGAGCCCAGAGACTCGGACAGGAGCGCCAGGCTCAGCGTCTCCCTGCCCTCCTACGAGTCCCTGGCAGGGCTGGAGGAGGGCAGCCAGGCTCCAGGAGCAGCAGGCACAGAGCCTGGCACGGAGAGGCCGCCCAGCAGGCACAGCTCCCGCCTCAGCAAGCGCCTCAAGCCCCTCAAGGTCCGCAGGATCAAGTCAGAGAAGCTGCACCTGAAGGACATCAGGTTAAACCTGGCACAGGGCAACAGCAGCGTCCCTATCACGATAGAGCCCCTCACCCCTCCACCCAAGTACGAGGAGATCCAGGAGAAAATGCCAGTGAGCCAGCAAATGCCTTAAAAACAAACAAACAAACAAACAAACAGGGATCTGTGATGCTGCTTGGTTGAGGGTTTTCTAGAACCCACCGTGCCAAGAGGGGTTTGGTGTGTGGGTGCAGAAGCAGCTCCCTGGAAGCTGCCACGTGGAGGATGTGCTGTGCCACAAGGATGGGACTCGTTTTTCCTGGGACTGGGTTGTACAAAAGACTGTGGGGAAAGAAACCTGAACACCACAAGTTCTGCTGCTGTGAAGTAAATGAAGGCTGGACATGCCAAAAGTGTCACCTGTGGTGTTTGGTACGAGACCATCCCGTGCATCCTCTCATCTCCTCTCCCCCTCCCTCTCAGCAAGACTTTTACAAGCCACCAAACTGATATTGCAGAAGGATTTTCCAAGTGGAAAAGTGAAATGTTTCTTTTTTTGGGTGTCTTTTCTTTCTGAGGAAGGCGACGCGCGTTGCCAGAGCAGCACCATGGATTTCCCTGGCTCCCAACTGGGCTGGGCTGGTGGCCCAGAGCCAGCCCTGATTCCTGCCAAGGTCTCTGCTGGCTGGTGGGAAGCAGCTGAAAGGGGCCTCCTGCTCCTCAGGGACAGGATGGATTTCTTGCCTCTGTTGCTTTCCCTGATGTGTTTTGTGCTCCATTTGAGGCGAGTGGGTGACTCTGGGGTTTGGGAGCTGCATGCACCAGTGCCAGGGGTGAAACCACTGCTGAGCATCCTGTGCAGGCAGACTGGTCTGAATAAATGTTTTGTACATTGTGTTTGAGTGTTGTGTACATTGTGTGTGTGTGTGTCAGTGTGAGTGAGTGTGTGTGTTGTGTACATTGTGTGAGTGTTGTAAACAAGTTGTGTGAGTGTTTTGTACATTGTGTGTGTGTTTGTGTACATTCTGTGTGTACATTGTGTGTGTGTGCTGTGTATGCTCTGTGTTTTCTATGTTGTGTGTGTTGTGCACATTGTGTGAGTGTTGTAAACAAGTTGTGTGAGTGTTTTGTACATTCTGTGAGTGTTTTGCACATTGTGTGAGTGTTGTGTACATTGTGTGTGTGTTTTGTACATTTGTGTGTGCTGTGTATGCTCTGTTTGTGTTTTTTATGTTGTGTGTGTCTTTGTGTACACTGTGTGTGTTTGTGTACATTGTGTGTGTTGTGCACATTGTGTGAGTGTTGTAAACAAGTTGTGTGAGTGTTGTGTACATTGTTTGTGTTTGTGTACATTCTGTGTGCACATTCTGTGTGTACACTCTGTGTGTGTCTGTGTTGTACATTCTGTGTGTGTCTGTGTACCCTGTTTGTGTGTGTGTGTTGTGTACTCACGTGTGGTTGGCCCTCCCCAAGGTTTGTGATCCATCAGCAGATGCTGCTCCAGGGCCATCCCAGCCCTCTGCAGGCTCCCAGCAAATCCATCAACCACAGATCCATCAGCACATCCAGCCATGGGCTCCCTGGGCAGGCTGAGCTGGGGTGTGGAGGTGGCTTTGCCAGTGTGGTTCTGGTATTGATGCCATCCTGGGATTGTGGAACAGATCTCCAAGGTGATGGAGCCCAGCCACTGCCCCAGCACTGCCGTGTCCACCCCTGAGCCATGTCCTGTTATGGCTCAGCAGAGGTTGGCTTGATAAAAGGTATGAGAGGAGTCCAAGTGACCAAAACAAAGGCAGGGAAGAGGTGCTGGCCCAAAAGCACCCAACAGTTTCTCTTGTTAATTATTATTTCCTATTGCATCTCCTAATTTCTCTTGTTTTGGACAAGGGCAGGGAGTGACAGGTCTAAAGTGAATAGCTTCAAACTGGCAGAGGTTTGCAGAGAAGCTCTACTTTGCCAAATCTGCTACTTCTGCCTCAAAATGAAACCTGACAAAATCTTGCAGTACTTGTGAGGCCAAACTGGGGGTTGGTGGTGGCAAGTGTGGCTTTTTCCCCCTTTTTTTTTGCTGTAAAAGGATGTGTGGCAGCCTAGGATCAAAGAATATTGATGGAGAAGCACTGATGGGTGACAGCATCCACCAGACAGCAATGTTTATCCCCTTGCCTGAGGTTGCAAGACCTGTCTGTGTGTGTGTGCATGATATTAAATAAAAAATAAGTTAAATGAGGGCAAAAAGGGTTCTTTGGCAGCCCAGGCTGGTGGCAGGGCCCCTGTGGGGTTTGGGATGAACATTCCCATCTGTGTCCCCAGCTGATGGGACCACGCCAGCCTGGAGCTGTGTTGTGCTGCCAGGAGAGTTGCTTGGAAAAAGGAGGGGGAAAAACCCTGAACTAAACTAAACAAACAGGACAAACTCATCCAGGCAGGAAGCAGTGGGTTGCAACATGGCCAAGGTTTCCAAGGCTACTGCAGCCACCCTGCCAGCTGGGACAGAGCCTCTTTTGGGGTCATTTTGTACAATTCCAGTGTTGGGTGAGCCGTTTGTGGCTCTGGTTGTGTTGGGTGGGAGGATGCTGAAGGAGGAGTTGGTTTCTTGGTGCAAGCCTTGCTGGTGAGGGGGCTGGGCAAAGCCTTTCCAAAGCTCAGGGGTGTTTCCAGCTGGATTCCACACCAGGAGCATCGGGAACCACAGAGGGGCTGACATCGTCCTGCAGGTGAGGCCGGGCACTGAGCATCCCAAACCAGGGCAGGATGGAGGGAGGAGGGTGTGCTGCACTCCTCTGTGCCAAGTGTGCACTTTAATCCCAGTTTGTGCTGGGATTGAGGAGCAGAGAAGGGGCAAAGCAGGGACGAGCCCGGAGCCGCCCCCAGCAGCCTTCCCTGCCTGTCCTTGCCCGCTCGCAGTCCGCAGGGGTGGCAGCTCGCCATGCAGCCCTGCAATTCTCCGCCTCAGCCAAGAGCTTCATCCTTCAGGACTTCAACTCCCCCCACGGCACCTTTGTCAGCAGCTGCCAGGTGCAGAACGCGGCCGTCAGGGTGAGCCCGGGGGATGTGCTGAGCTTCGGCACCGCGGGAGCGTCCTTCGAGCTGCTGCTGGATGGGGCTGTGCAGGTAGGGATAGGGATGCTCAGGGAGAGGTGGGGATGCCCAGGTACGAGTGGGGATGCCCAGGTACGAGTGGGGATGCTCAGGAAAAGGTGAGGATGCTCAGGTAGGGATGGGGATGCCCAGGGAGAGGTGGGGATGCCCAGGTACGGGTGAGGATGCTCAGAGGTGGGTGAGGATGCTCAGGTACGAGTGGAGATGCTCAGGAAAAGGTGAGGATGCTCAGGTAGCCATGGGGTTGTTCAGGGAAAGGTGAGGATGCTCAGGTACAGGTGGGAATGCCCAGGTAGGGATGGGGTTGCTCAAGGAAAGGTGCGTGAGGTGCTCAGGGAGAGGTGAGGATGCTCAGGTAGGGATGGAGTTGCTCAGGGAAAGGTGAGGATGCTCAGGTACGAGTGGGGATGCGCAGGTACAGATGGGGATGCCCAGGTAGGGATGGGATTGCTCAGGGAAAGGTGGTTGAGGTGCTCAGGGAGAGGTGAGGATGCTCAGGTACGAGTGGGGATGCCCAGGTAGGGATGGGATTGCTCAGGGAAAGGTGGGTGAGGTGCCCAGGTACAGGTGAGGATGCTCAGGTACGGGTGGGGATGCTCAGGAAGATGTGAGGATGCTCAGGTACGGTTGGGGATACTCAGGGAGAGGTGGGGATGCCCAGGTAGGGATGGAGTTGCTCAGGGAAAGGCGGGTGGGTTCTGCTGCCCAAGGAAAGGTGCCCAGGGAAAGGTGTTTGGGGGATGTCCAGGGCAAGGTGCCCATGAGGGGTGGGTGGGTGTTGCCGCGCAGGGAAGGCTCCAGAAGCAGGAACTCGCTCCCAGCTCCTCTGGGCAATGCTCGGGAAAGGCGAAGCGGGGACAAAGGAAAAGCTGGAGCTCCCTCTGCTGAAGAAACTCGGGCAGATCGGCAGAGAAAAGCACGGGACAGGGCTGCGTTAGCAAAGGTAGGTCTGGAAAATGTCCTTTCCCTCTATTTGCATTCTGTATTTCCTCCCAATCCACTTCTTAAGAAGAAAGTTGGGGTTTAGGTCAAACGTAGAGAATTGAAAAGTTCCAATATTACTTTTGTCATTTTGGAGATAAGATGCTGCCGAGTAAGGCTGGATCGGGCTGGAGCAGTGAGCAGTGAACTCTCCAGGGCAGGATTTGCACAGAGCCGGCAGTGGAACATCCCCAAGGTCCCGTCCAGCGCAGGGGTTCGGGGATTCTCTGAGCCTCGCACTGCTGGGATGGTCAGACACTGCCCAGGGAACCTGAGAGCTGCAGCTGGGGGAAACTCTGATTTTCTGTGTGTGCACCTGAAAGAGGTGCGGGATGGAATGGATGAGATGAAGAGAGAAAAGAGACAAAGAGAAGAGAGAAAAGGAAGTGAGACAAGAAAAAACAAAAGACGAGAAAGGGTAAAAGAGGCAAAGCAAAGAGGAAAGAAAGGAAAAGAGGGGGGAGAGGTGAAGAGGAGAGAGAAGGGGACAAAGATGGGCAAGAGAGAGACAGAGGCACAAAGAGGGGGAAAGGGGGTGAGAGGCAGAGGGGAGCCCCTCACAAAGACAAAACAAAACAAACAAAAAGGAGCAAATAACGCCAAAGAAAGACAGGAGCTGAAGAGGGAACAAACAGATCTTTATTACAACTTTGGTGAATCACTTTCTTTTCAGTTATACTTCCTCAAATAAAAAAACCTGTACAGCTGAGTCATTCGAGAGAATACAAGTTTACATCGGTTTCAATGCAGATTGATACAAAACCAAGGACAACTACACAAAATGTAAAACATCCTTGGACAAAAGTCTGTGCAAGTTCAGGGCTTTAGAATGCAATACAGACGACAGAACAAATAACATGGCCCTATACAATTCCAACCTCTCAAAACCACAATCATTTTAATACACATAAATACAATACAGAAGCAAGTGTGTAAGGGCAAAACACAGTGTCTATACAACTACAGGGCGTTCAAATGCAATAAAACTACAGAATAAAAAACCAAAAGAAACTAATACACAGAGCTGCGCAATTCCTGATCAACATGGGGTCATACAAAACTAAAACTACATACTAAAACCACAGAACATAAGCAGAACGACGGAACATACATACAGAACTACATACAGTACTACAAGGACAATCATAACCCAAATCCAAAACCCTAACACTAACCCCAAACCCTAATCCCTAAATTAAATCCCCGAATCCTAACCTTAAAGGAGCCCTAATGCTAACCAAAGCCCTAATGGAAAGCTCTCCCTTGGTCCCAAAGCCAGACCCAGACCCCAGAGTTGATCACCAAACCTCAAACCCCAAACTCACACCCCTTTCCCAGCTGTAGTTCCGCCTTTCACCACCAGGCGGCACCAGCGCGAGCTGCAATACCCGTGCTGGTCACCAGGCGGCGGCAGCGACTCAAAAGCCCCAAATCTTTTTTTTCTTTTTTTTTTGTTAATTCCAGGGACAGAAATACCCGAACTGGGGAGATTTCTGTTCGCCCGTGTAGGTCAACCCTTCTGACATCTTCCAGCCACATCTCAAGTTATATTTGCCTTTGAAAGCCCTGTAATTCTATACTCGGGATTTCTTATATTCTAAAATCCTGTATATTATATAGCAGATACGGGGGATTATTTTTATATAAAGCAACATTATTTATCGATAAATATAAAAATGACGGACTTTGCCGTTTCAGTATTTTATGCACACCCTCCCCATGGATTTTCAGGCACTTTGGGGCTGTAACCTCCCTTTTTGGGGAGCCCCAGCTCCGTGATTCCCGTGACATCGGGATGCCCCCAAATGACGTCATCACCCCTCAGACTACAACTCCCGGCAGCCACCGCGCAGGCCCCGCCATGCGCTTCCTGCCTCTGACGCCATCAGTGTGCGCCGCGCGCGGGCCGTGCCGCCGCCATGGTGCAGCTCGGTGAGTGCGGCGGGCTCGGCTTGGCCCGGCCCGGCTTGGCTCGGCTCGGCTCGGCTCGGCTCGGCTTGGCCGTGACCGCCCCGCGCTTTCTCCGCAGGGAGCTGCCTCCTGAGGGGCCGCGGCGGCAACGTCGTCATCCGCTTCGCGCTGGGGGGCTGCACCAACCGCCCGTTCTTCCGCATCGTGGTGGCCAACAGCAGGCGCCCCCGCGACGGGAAGTACCTGGAGCAGCTCGGCTGCCTTGACCCGCTGCCCAACGCGCACGGCGAGAAGGTGGCGGGGCTCAACCTGGAGCGGCTGCGGTACTGGCTGGGCTGCGGGGCGCAGCTGTCCCGGCCCGCCGAGAAGCTCCTGGGTAGGCCTGGGGCGGGCGCCGGGGTTGTGGGGCGGGGAGGGCCCGGTTCGGCCCTGCTCTCACCGCGTCTCACCGGGCAGGGCTGGCGGGGTTCCTGCCGCTCCACCCCATGACGGTGACCGCCGCCGAGAGGCTGCGCCGGCAACGACAACGCGAGCAACAGCCCGAGGCTTCCCCTGCGGACAGCACGGCCGGGCCCGGCACCGACACCGCGCCCGGCACCGACACCGCGCCCTGACACGGCCCGGCCGGGAGAGCCTCGAGCGGCCCGGGACAGCGGCGGCCCCGGGACAGCAGCGACCCGGGACTGCACGGGCCTGGCCTGGCCCAGGACTCTCCTGCTCTGTCAGTGCATCTGGCTCCATTAAAATGTTACCTCTACACCGTCCATCTGCTGCTTTCTCAATCAGAGTTCACCGTTGCCAAATTTGGTGCATAAAAGAGGTTTTGTTGCTCTGATGCAGGTACAAGACCATTCCACAAGGCTTGTACAATATTTCCTGGGCATGCCATTGGCTCCAGGTGCTCTGCCTGCAGGAGCAGCATATCCTCTGCCAGCTGCCTGCTCCACTTGTCAAGTGTTTTGAGTCCTGGCTGTGTTACTGTAACAGAGCAGTGCAGTGGTTCAGGAGAGGCCTGGCACAGACAAATGCAAATGGAAGTGCAGCTGGTTTCTGTTTACTTTCCCCAGAGAGGTACTGAGCCTGGTTGTTCATCTAAAAGCAAAACAGAAAGCTTTTGGTGTCATGTAAAGAGGGACCAGGGAAGTAAGCTATGATTCCTATTTAGTCACATATTTGAGGCTGTTCTAAGTCTCTCCTACTTTAGATGCACCCCTGAGCTTTTTGGGTTTCCTAGGGTGCAACTCAGATGATTCTACAAATATCAGGTGAAGACAAGTTTCCAGTGTTGCATCTTAATAAAGCTGGTAGTATAACCAGCCCAACAGAAGACAAGTTGACAAAACACTTCAAGAAAAGGGCCTGGCTTGCTCTCACAATAGTGAGAAAGAGTGCTTTTATTTCTGCTCATGGGTGAAAGATGAGGTGATTAAAAAGCTGTTCTTGGAAGTGATTGAGGCTATGGAAAATGGTATTGCTTTTCTATTACACCTCCCTCTTCTATGCATTTGATGTGTTCAGCATCATATTTTCTATAAAATGGCAAGTGCACTCTGGTGCTCTGGTTTCTAGGAAATTCCTCTCTAGCTCACTCCAGGAAAGGTTTGCATCAGCAGTGTTTTTCTTACCATAATCCAAAGGTACCACACAGCTTTTCCTTTCTGGTGCTTTCCCCTTTGAACACAGATGTCTGTCTGTAATGTTTCTTTTAAGACAATTCTATGGAGCCCTGGCTTTTGGCCCAGTTTAAAAATGCAAACAAACAAAACCAAAACAAACCCCACACAAAACCTCAGCCTTACCTTGTTATTAAATAAAGCATCCCACAGTCATCTACAAGGCAGTAAAAGTTGTTTTCATGCTCTTTCCCATACCAAGAGCTCTGGGGCTGCTCTGCAGTGCAGGAGGGTGAGGGACTATTGGCATCACACACAACTTTTATATGACACAGTGGTAACAGCAGGTAAATGAAGAGTTCTAAGGAGAGTCTGGCAGTGCCTCACCTAACTCCCTCCTCATTGTCCTTGGAAGTACTGTGTTTGTCTCTTATGGACCAAATCAGTAACTTTTTCTGGATGTATAAGCTGTTCCATGTAGGTCAGAACAGTTTGTGCAGCAGTGCACAGCCTCTGGGCCCCTGTGAAGCCAGCCTGCTGTGGCAGCAGTGGGGTTCTGTGCACAGATGCACAGTACTGTGTGCCAGGACACGACAGCTCAAGCTTTTAAAACAAAAAAAAAGCCAGGCATGCTGAGCAAACAAAGCACAATTCTCAGCTGCTGTGATGCTGACAGAGATGAAGGCTCAGAACAAATTTCTAGTGCTGTGCAAATGGTGAGAGGTGCAGGGCTGGGGAAGAGGGTGTGTCTGAGGCCTGGAATTTGGTAGAGAAAACCAGCAGCAGGTAGTTGTGAGCACTGAATGGTGTTTACACTTTGGACTGAACCTGCCTTTCAGAAGATTACTTGATAGTTTTCTCTGGAGCCATGAAGAGCCTCTGTTGCTTAAGGGGGCTGTAGATAATAATGGAGTGCATTGGGATGAAAGTTCAAGGGTGTGTTGCTGTAAACACTTCACTAAATACTTCACAGCAAGAGCTTGGGCAAAAGGAGCAAACATTTTCCTTTCTTGGCAGGAAGAAGCATTGTTCTGACTCAGTTGTATTCCATCCCCTCTTCCCCAAAGAGTTGTGTGGGCTTAAAAATAATAACTGTAGTAAATAAAAAATAACTGAGAGGAACAAACTTAAAGCAGAAGCAGATCAGGCTGGCACAAAGCAAAAGCCAGGCTTGAAGAAAGCCGTGGGTGAAGCTCAAACCTCCAGCACAGTAATTCTTACAGCACTGACAGTAACGCTGGTACATTCCTCATGTTCAAGTAGCTCTCTAAGCTTGGTTGGCACTGTACTCACACAGCCCAAAATCTTCATTTCTGCTCTGATGCTGTGATTTCCTCTGCTGGCTGCTCCTCTGGCTATTGCAACAAGATTTGTTATCCTTTTTTGAGAGAAAGCTATCCCTGGATCCTAGAAAAAGCAAGAACAAACAAACAAACAAACAAGCTTACATCCATGGCTGATAATGTATCTCCCCGGCCTGCAGACTGCTACTCTGGGCATATCTTGAATTTGAATTCATCTCATTAACATTCCTCATTGCTGCTTTCTTCCTGCTCCCCAGACTTCCATATTCCACACAGGATGAAGCAACCTCCCCTTAGTTTACTGTTAACCCTCTTTGGTCTTGGCCTGTGCTGTTGTCTTACAGATCTACAGAGAACCTGGCCCACTGGGGCCGGGGGGATTGGGCAGCAAGCTGCAGTCACCCAAAATTCTCATTATTCCATGCATTTACCATTTCTGTATGAGTTATATGAGAAAGAGTGTTGACAAGGCTTTTGACATTAAAAACTTCTTGTACAGCATAGAGCACTATCTCCCCAAACCTTCAAACACAGCAAGGGTTGCAACACCAGTTAAGGATTCTAGTAAAACACCTCCAGCCAGTCCCAGTGCTGCTGCCCTGCAGCTTTTGCTGCTGTCCCACGTGTTGGAACCTGAAATTTGTCAACTGACCCCACTAGAGCAGCAGCCTGGGGCACAGGAACAGCCATTTCCCAGTGAACAGCCACAAACACCTCCTCTGCAAAAAAAGCTGGGCTAAATGAGTAATTGTGAAATAACAACCACAGGTTTGGAAATGTCTCCTTAGATAAAGAGAGGCTGGGGATCTGCCTTGGCATTTCAGCCCCTGGTACTCAAAGAATTCTCAATTTGTGTATTGGATTTATGCAATCCATTGGGTGTTGTTATGATAATGGTATCTAAAAGTTTCTGCTCTCTCCTGAGGCTCTCTTCCAGTCTGAGGGAGAGCATACATTAAGAAAGCTGCCTTTTACACAAATTCTTTTTTTAATAAAGTGTGTCTCCTATAGAGTGCAAGACGCTTACTCATTTGTAGAAAATAACTTGAGAACTCTTTAAATACTTCCCAATATAATTTATATATACATAGATACATACTATATTTATATATATAAATTTTATTCTGTTTGATTCTTGAAAAGACTTATTTTTCCAACCAAAGAACAGCAGAAGTTCTGAAATCATGAGGTTGTCTGTGAGTGACACAGCAGAGGCTGAGTGAGCTGCAGACATGCTGGAATGGTACAGGTAGCTTCATTACAAACATGTGAAAATTGGTTAGGTCTTTTCTCCATCCCTCTCCCCATTTTCCCTGCTTCTGTACATGTGTAATAAATACATTTACAAACATCCACAAATAATTGCCATGAAGTAACCTTTAATGATATGGACTTAAATCAAAATTAACCTTCATCACTTTAAAAACAGCACAGTGTAAAATCATTTTCCTGCCTAAACTCATGCATCTTTTTTTTAACCAGTAACTTGCAAATTTAGACAGAATATTTGAAGCCTTTGGATTCCAGAAGGGAAACATCAAGTTGCAGTTCACAGTTCACCAGTGACCATATACAGTTTGACAAAGGAAGAGAATAAGCAAGTAAGCAATGACTCTTTCAAAAGTTATTTCTAAGGATTTGGTGCAATTTCCAACTCTGCATGATGGTGACAGGCTCTGGGTTTTTTTCCAGACACCACTAGTATTGCTCAAAGCCCCAAATCAACACACATTGATGTTGACTGTGTATGTACCACTACATAAATACATTTTCAAAATAAAGTCCATATCCTATAAAATAGAAAAAATGTAATATAGAGTCTATTAGGCAAGGCATACAGGCATAGCAATAGTTTTATAACTGCATAAAGGTAGTTGATATTTACAGATGGAAATTGAGACAAACATTATCATCAAATACATTGATTTTATTATTTTTTTGAAGAGTTTCACAAAATGATCTGTAACTCCAGCTACCTGGAAAAGTAAAGTGCTCACAATCCATTTAGTGCAATAATGCTGGCTACAAAACTTAAGAGGAGAAAAAAAATTTAAGAACTAATACCACATTAGCTAGTGGGAGCAAACAAAAAACAAAATAATTTTTGAGTTTAAAAGTTTGAGACGATAAGGAAGAGAAATGAAGATTACAAAGCAGACTAAAAAGAAAAGAATAATTCTCCAAAGTCAAGTCTTTAGATTGTCAGAAATTAGAAGTGCCAAATGTAGTTTGTCATGCTATTTTGTCCCAGCTTTGTCCTGAACATTCTTGGAGACAGCTGTCCCATAATCAAGGAAATGGCACAGACATTCCTGCAGATACAACACCATGTAAGCCCAAAGAAATGAAAGATGAATGTACTCATCAGTCTGACAGCTGACAGTCCTTTATCTCTGAGAGCTTGACTTCGTAATTCCAGCAGTATTCCTCTGTTTAAGTTGATACTGAGTAATACAAAACTTGCTTCTAAAATACAATAATTGGGAGCAGATGATAAAAATGAGGGGTTCTTATGTATTATGTTTTCAGCACTGGATTACAGTAAACCACAACAACTAAAGATTACACATATTATTTCACCTTGGCATCATAGCATAAACTCAGGTGAACAGTGAAGTACAACTCATTTAAAATGAGTGACTCTCCAGAGAAAACCCTTCTTCTGGGTCTAGGGACCAAACATAATCTCTACCGGGATGCCATGCACAGCACATGTGAGCACCAAAATGCCCACCAGCCTTGGTAAAACTTGGCTGCCTACCCAAATACAAAGACAGGGGGTTTAAAGATAGTTTTATTAATGTGACTTTAAATTAACTCCTGGCCCTAATTAGAACTTGTAAAAATTCTCACACACCACCTTCTAAAATCAGAACAATTAAGAAATCTCTCAGACAATGAAACCCAAAGCCCTTTTACTGGTTTCACTGAGATGTGGAAGATGCAGCTCCAATTGACAAGTCACTGATCCCCAGACTTCAGAATGTCCCAAGGTAAAATTGTATAAACAAGAATGATGTGATGCAGGCTTCCATACAAATGATTTTTCTTATGAGTAAAGTTCTTGAGAGTAACCTTCTGCCCAAGGGAGGTTGATGGGAAAAGACCTTTCTCCCCAAAACTGCGTTATGGACAACTGCTAAACTGGATTATGGCCAAATCCTCCTGCTAAGTCATCACAAACCCCTGTAGTCCTAATTAAACTCTAATGAGGAAGGAAACACACACGAATTGGCAAACATCACCAAGGACACAGCCAGGACCTCCCAGTGGGGTGTGGGACCCAGGCCCACAGCGCTTTCAGCCCACAGTGGTGTCTTGTAGCAGTTCTGCTGCTGGGAGCTCTGTGCACCCACAAACCCATGGCACTTGACAGAGGACTTGCACCACCCAAGCAAGACCAGCTGCTCTCAGCCTTCCCAAAGCTTTGAGAAGCACCCTCCAGAGCCAGGCCTTCACTGGCAGAGGCTGTAGGTTGGACCTGCACCTCCCAAAGGCCTCACAGAAATCACCACGGGGTTTGCCTACCCAGTCTGCTCTGCCTGGCCAGGAGGTGGCTCCTCCTGCCCCCAAACTGTCACCATTCCCATGGTGGCAGTCCCCTGCAGCAGTGAGCTCACTGCCACTGAGAGAGCGAGGTTGTCCTGCCCAGGCACCAGACTTTCAGGTCTCCTGCCTCACGCCGGACAATGCCAGTCATCTCCCGGGATGGCAGCACCACGAGGCAGCTGGAGGGAATGGCCCCACACTTCCTGCTGCTGTGGCCCCAGGGGCACAGACAGGCCTCTGTCACCTCAGGGGAAGGACGAGCAGTGCCAGGCGCTGCTGACTCACCCCTCACCTTCCCACAGGCAGGGGAAAGCTCAGCAAAGCCAGCACAGGCCTTTCTTTCCGTTTGCCAAGCCCACTGCTGCCGTCCCAGGGCCGCACAGCCCGTCCTGTCACAACAGGGAGGCCAAGGGTGACACAGTGGGGCAGCAGAGGCTGTGGCAGCTTCTCCCATTTATTCGTTCCGCGCACGGGGCAGGAGCGGGCGCTGCTCCTCGGCGGGCGGCAGCTCCTCGGTGGGCAGCAGCTCGTAGGTGACACAGAGGGAGGAGAAGAGGCAGCCCAGGAAGGACACCAGGCTGGAGAAGTACATGGCACTGCTGGCACTGCCAACAGCCGCCGTCAGCGGGCCCATGGCCACGGCCACGAGGATCTGCGCCAGGAAGTACTGGCAGCTCAGCAGGGAGATGTCAACGCCCATCCCGCGCCGCGTGCCCTCCGCCTGCGAGCCTACGAACTGTGGGGACACAGCCACAGAGTGAGGGAGTGTCCCCAGGGCTGCTGTCCCCTCCCCAGCCCGGGGCTCACCTCTCGGCTCTGGTAGTAGTCGCAGAGCAGGGAGTAGGGCAGCGTGCAGAGCGTGGCGAACAGAATGCCGTAGGTGGCACACAGGGACAGCAGCACGTAGACATTCCTGGAGAGCGTGGCCAGGCCTGTGCCCAGCCCAAAGGCCAAATATGCCACAAAGTACAGTGTCCGTGTGCTAAACCGCTCCTCCAGCTTCTCCAGCATGGCTGCAAGGAAATGGGACAGCTTTGGGGTGAACTGCAGCCCTCCCACTGCCACTGGGCAGTGGGGCTGAGGGGCCCACCCTTGCTTAGACAGCCATGTCTCAGTGACAACCACTACACCTCTGAGGAACTGGTGCCTTGCACGTGAGAGCCAAGCACCCCCTCCAAATCTGGCTGCCATGATGCAGCATTGCTGCCCTATCTGCAGAGGGAATGGCAGAGCTGACGCCTGGCAGTGCCCCTGTCCCAGAGGGGTGGGCAGCAGAGGCATGACATACATGACAAAGTGCTGGGGTGGCACATGACACTGAGTGCTTCTGGGACACACAGGCACTGGGTGGTGCTGCACCAGAATTATGCTTATGGTGACTGCATGTATCTCTGTATTCAATGTACATTGAAAATGCCACTTGAGAAAGGAACCACATCCTAAGAGAGATGTTTTCACTGGATTGCTGACCTCACCTGCTGTCAGTGCAGGCCAAGCTAAATTAGCAGAGGTAACAGGGTGAGAAAGAGCTCCCTGCTATAGCACTTGTGCCTTGTGGTAGGCTGTGTGCAACATAAACACCGGCCTACTTGTTGCAGAAACACCACTTCTAAGAAATATATCTTTTCCCAAAGCAGTGGTTAAGAGGGCTGTACCAAGTACCTGAATAGAAAGCAGCACTGAATGCATAGATGCACATTCCCCAGCAGCCCATGGTGACCCCAGTGTTGTACTTCTGATACTCATCTGAGTTGTGAGGTGCTTTTGGGTTCCCTTGGAACACTACTTCTCCCATGAAGTCAGTATAGAAGAGTAACATCCCCTCAAATGAAAGCCACCCTGCAAGAAGCAAGAAGTAACCTATTAGGATTTCAGAATACCTGTTTCCCCTTGTAAGCTTACATGGATGTTATCAGCTGTATCCCAAATCACACCCTAGGACAGGTTGTGCAACCTGAGTGTTACATAACACTCAGCCACATTTATCTGAGACCGCTGCTCCCCGTGCATAATGCTGCAATGTTTGTTAAAGACATCAGGCTTTTAAAGACCAAGATTTACCATTTGAATTCCTCAGTGGAAACCTCAAGGCTGACTAAAGGCCACAGAATACTGGTTTAACAAGACAGAAAAATAGGTGACAGCAATCTGAGCTGTCTTCAGGTTCTGACAGGACACAGTGCTCAGTTTAACAGAGTGGCTCATCCCATAGTAATTTCAGGTTGCTGTTATCCTCCCACATAGGAGTGGAAGGAGTGCTTCTTTTGTCATGATTGCAGCCTCCAGAGTGCCTCTGACAGAGTTAAAAACTCTGCTCACAAATTGGCACCAAGGCCATTGATGTAGACAATCCCTTAATTCCTTTCACAGCCAATGAGTATTAATTACCTGGTCCCTTCTGTCCAATTTTGTGTAATGACTGCAAGCCCTTCCTAAACACCAGTCACACACTGGTGAAGAGTAAAGGTAACACTACACTGGCTACAGGCACTCCTGCAATGCCATGTTCCACAGCTCTTGGCCTGTTCTGGGAGCCCTGTACATAAGCAGTCAGAGGGAGGAAATAAACACCAGTCTCAGGGTGTAAGCACAGAAATACAACCAATCTCATCTTTCTGCTTGGTGTGAACATTCCCCTTAAGATGTGATGATTTAGGCTGTTGTTGTTCCTTTTCTAGGAACACAAGCTTTACTGCTTTGCTGGGGTGTTTGGGTTTTTTTTCCCTTTCTAAGTGTTCTAAGAAGCGACCTCATTGGCATCTATATGGAAGAAATCAAGTTTTCTCTAGTTAGCAGCCACAGCAGCAACAGATAAAATATTGAAAAAGGTTCACCCGAGGTGGAGTCCTTCATGTTGAAGGCAAGAGGGCACTTTGGGAGTACCTAGGAAGTGGTTGATGCAGAGGTTCCGGAGAGCCTTGGGCATGTGGCAGATGGTGGAGCACAGCAGCTTCACGGACAGGGGCTGCTCCGAGGGCTCGCCCGATTCATTCAGCTCGCTCTCGTACTTCACCCCATTCAGCAGGATGTTAGCAACCTGCACCATAACAACTGCCAGGTCAGTAAGGGAAGCACAAACATCCTTTAAGCAGATGTATGCAATATTGCACACCTATCTGATCATCTGCAAGTTAAACTCTGCTGCTGGAGTATGTTGATGTGGAGGTTAAGAAGTGTATTGGACTGGAACAAGAGACAAATGGCAGCACTGCACTGTAGCTTTCAGAATGCTTGAACCAGTTCTCTTCCCTTCATTAGGGTACTTGGTAACCACATTCAGATGCACAGGCACAGCAGGAATGCATAAGTTCCACTGCATTTACAGGAGCTGTACCCACTTTCAGGTGAATGTGGATCCTGAAGTTTTAGAGACACTGAGGAAGAAGAGGATGAGTTTAATTGAAACATATTAGCACTGCTTGCTAACCTCGATGCTCAACCTCAGTGTGCCCAGTATGTAAAATCCTGGCCCTAACAAAGTCTGTTCTCACAAACTGGGTCAAAGTACAGCAACAACAAACAAAACAAACAAAAAACAAAGCAAAACAAACAAAAAACAAAGCAAAACAAAGCAAAACAAAGCAAAACAAAGCAAAACAAAGCAAAACAAAGCAAAACAAAGCAAAACAAAGCAAAACAAAGCAAAACAAAGCAAAACAAAGCAAAACAAAAAACCACCCGCCCAAAAAAAAATTTAAATTAAATAAAAAAATCCCCAAACCAAACAAAAAAAATAACAGAGGACCGTTTACCTCATCCCAGATCATAAAAAAATGGGCCAGCATGCAGAGGTCTCAGACATTCCAAGTTATCACCAACAGTGGGAGGTGAGGTCAGAGTCTTATCCCTCAGTAAGGGAAAGCTCACCTCCCTGATGGAGCCAGATGTAATGACTGCCATAAGGAGAAGCTCATGGGAGAATCCTATCCCTGGCCCTATTTTGCAGGTCTTTCTGTGGAAAGGGAAGACACAGGCTCAATAAAAACATGACCTTTTCTGTTCTCATGTGGTAGCTCCCTTGGTAGTGAAGCAGGACTAAAAATACTGACCTAACTCTCACAACTGGCCCAGTTAAGAGTGAGGCATTCCCATTTCTGCCATCTTAACAAAGGCAGCTGACAGGCTGTCAGACATAATTCACACTCTACCCACTACTTTACTGATAGTCATAGCAGGTGTGCTGTTCCCATCATGACTTTTATGAGGAAGCTGTCACAAGAGTCTTTCATGAATAATTTGTGCACCACACATTTAAAACTATATGAAGAGATTAATAACACTCATGTTTACATGGTCATATCATTGATTTCCTGCTCTTACCTGTTGGCTGAAGGTTACATTTCTTCTTCTGTTATTCTCTGAGCAGTGTCCTGTTACAGCATCTGGAATGGCCAAGGTCTGAGGTCTTTTCAAGATCCCTGATGACCGTGGCTTTATTGCATCCAGTGAGCCCACTCTCAGCACATCACTATCAGCCCCTGATGTTAAGCTGCTCTCCCCTTGCTCCAGAATTCCATTTGTTCCATGGTAACAGCCATCAGGCACCCGAGGAAAGCTGACACTGACAGGCTGCCTGGACAAACTAGCTGGAAGTGTCATGTAACTATTATGCCCTCCTGTAAAACAGTCTATAAGCACACTGTCAATATTTGAAGTCCCAAAGGATGATGCAAACTCATTAATTCCCGTCAAAGAATTGTCTCTGCTGATAAAACTCCCGTATTTTGGCGTGAGTGGGCTCATGGGGGAAACAGGACTCGTAAAACTTGCATGTAACTGAGCTGAGTTATGAGAAGCAGAGTTTTCATTTACACTGTCCTCAAAGAAGAAAGGTGGAGAAGGAGGGAGAGGAAGACTTGGACTTTTCATCACCTTTTTCTTCCTGTTAGAGGACTTTAAGGGTCTCTCTGGAATGCTAACTAGAGTCAGCACAGTAGCAATAGTCAGTACAACTGAGGTGAAGACATAGATGACACGAAGTTGCCCTCCTACAGCTTTTCCAAAACTGGTTTTATCCCAGTGTATTCCTCCAACAACATAACCAAAGCCACCTCCAAGACCTGGTGGAAAAACAGAGCTAAGATTATCTTCCCTATCCAGTCCCACAAGTCAGTAGCAGCACAGCATCACTTGTCTAATGAATCATGAGTAGAATCTGACATTTCTGTTTTAGCATTTGACCCCTTTCCACTTCAAATGCACTAATAAACACAGCTGTGCCAGAAGGAGAGTCTGGATGTACTGACACAGTACAGAAAGAGGGAGAAAGTGCTGTGAAAGTGATAATGCAAATAATTAAAAATTACAATTTTTCTTTGCCAAGAACAAAACACCTTACCTTTAGCTATTTCAGTCCGTAAACAGAAGTGTCCACCAGCCTTGTGACAAGGCTCTGCAATCATTCAGCTAAGACTGTTTTCCTGAAAGTGAAAATCCATTTTCCTCATATGAGGAATGTAGATTTAACTAAGACAGATCCAATCACTTCAGAAGTGTAGCAAGCTCATTACTCAGCATTGTGCTGACAGCCACAAAACTGCCTCTGTGTTACTACCGGTGAACAGGGAAGTCTGAGAGCACCTCTTTCTCTCTCCATTCACATGGTAAAAGTCTTACAACACTCTCCTTTCTTGCTCACAAACACATTTAAGAGTGTGGAATAGTCTCCTAGAGCAGGGTAGCACAGCAATTGAAGATGACAGCAGTGAGGATCAACAGCACCCAGTGTGCACTTTCACCTCCAACAGAGCAGCTACAAGACACACATTACACACCTGCAGGAAGCCAAACCTCCTCCCTCAAGGGATAATTTTGTTTCCATAGGTCTTACAAAATATGTGAGGCACCTCCAGATGAACAACCCAAGACTGTATCTTGTTTGAGTTCAGGTAGTTACAAAACCCTTTGCAATGAGTAGATTTTTTTTTTGCAGTTAATTAGTGATATCTCTCAGCATTTGGTCATTATGCTTATTCAGGAAAAGACCAGCATTTACACCCTGCTTTCTCACAGCAGGGCTTGTTTACTCAGGGCTTACATCTCCCAGGAAGCACCAAGAAAACATACCTGCTAACAAAGCATGGATGTTGAGGCCCCTGTCTTGATCCACTGGGCTGCACACATCCATCATGTAGGCATGACTGGGATTGTCTGCTGAATCTGCACTGAAGTCCATGAGGACAACACCACAGATTGTCAGGATGATGCCCCATTTGTGGTTATTCTCAGTGTCAGACAAGGCACTCCCTATATCTTTGCCATTCAGCATAAGTGAGAGCCCAAGCAATGCTCCTGGGAACAAAACCAAAACAAAATCAGTCACTATTTGTGAGGAAGCCTGCAGAGCTCCAGACTCCAAAAGCATTATTGTACCTGCACAGCCTTGCAGCAAGTGCTCTTGCTCTTGTTCATACCAATGCAGCCTGGGAAATTAGTGTTGCTTATAGGATACACATAATCCTTTTCCACTCCTTGAGCTAAACAAACATTTAGAGTTTACTTTGGCCAAAACCATCCACATTCTCGACCCTCAAAACATCCTTTCAGACTCTAAGCAGTTTTTATGTGTGGATCTCCAGCTGCCAAGCATCAGCTCAGTGTCACTCACCATCTTCTTCAGACCCAAAACACCCAACACCTCAGGAGCATTTTGTTCAGCCTAGTGCCACAAGGGATGTCACAGAAGAAAGATGCACAAGGTTTTTTCAAGTGTTATGCCCATCACTTCTAAAAGACACACCTACTGCTAAAACCAGAATGAAAGGTCTTCTCCTCCCAAATCTTGATGTGCATCTGTCACTCCAGGCTCCCAGCAAAGGCTGTAGCAAAAACCCTAGAAAAAAGGAACCACCAATGAACACGATTTTTCTACAAGTGTGTCTCACAGAGGAGCTAAAACAGGCATGCCTTAAAAGGCAGGAGAACCACAGAGCAGTGACACCCCCCAGTCAGCACTGGTCACCCAGGGGCACACACCACACACTGCCTGGCATTGCTCACTGCAGGGCACTTCATTCTGCATCAGCAACACAGAGTTTGACACCAGCTGAAGAGTCAGAGTACAAGCTACACATTCTTAAGCACTCTGTTCCTTATAAGCTATTTCATTTATCCCATATTTAGATGTGAGATCCCCTTTTCTAATGATTAGCTTGCAAAACAGTAGGAAGCAAATATGCAAGTAGGAAAGGTGCCTGTATTAATCTGTGCCAGGCTGTTAAGGGGAGCCCATCTCTTCTTCTGAAGCACATGTTGTGAGTACAAGAACAGGCAAAACAAAATTTTCCAAGTGGTCTCCATAGTAATGGATACAGTCCCAGCCTTGCCTCTGTGCTAAGGCAAGTAATTCAATGCCTGTGTCACCAGTGGTGGATGGTCTTTCATCACTGGAACACCTCATTTGTTTCAGAAAGTTAAACAGAAGGCAATCCCACTCTGCTTTTTTTCACACACCTTTGAAAACTGTGTCTGTATGCTTTTTTTCATGGGGACATACATGGATACACCAATCTTCTTATGTTTGTTTTTAAATACAGGAATAGAGCAACCAAAGCTTACCCTCACACAGATTTTAAGAGGTTGAGAAGCTATTAAAAGAACAAATCTTTAGAGCACGTTGGTCTTATTTCAGGTGGGGCACAGCAAGAATTATCCTCCTATTTGTTTGTCTAAAATTATGGTCAGTACTTCTTAACCTCGAGAGAATATATTCATGAACAGCTGAGGTACTGCAAACAAAAAATTAAAAATACCCATAGAGGAAAAAATAAGAGGGAAGAAACAGCATCAAGAAAAGTTACCTAATATAGGGCTGATGAACCACACCATTCCATAGAGCTGGTCTGGAAGCCCCATCTGGAGCAGCACAGGGGTAACATAGGCTGTTTCCATGGCATAGCTGAACTCAAGCCCAAAGAGAATGCACCCATTGAAAAGGAGTTCCAAGAAAGACCTCTGAGGCTGGAGATCCCCAAAGTCAACCAGATCAATAGGACAGGGAGTGTTTGGTGGTGGTGGTGGTGAAGGCCGGATGTGTTTCCGCCTTTTCGGGTGTCTCTTGAAGTTGTTGGCCCGGTGACTTATGTGCCGTGTGGGCAGTCCAGAATAGCCTGGGACTGGTGACCTCCAGACTTCCTGAGAAGCCACACCTGACAGGAGGGCAGCATCGCTGACAGGGCTTGGTGCAGATGGTGGAATCATCATGGGTAGGGGTCTGGAAGACAAATAGCTCAGAACAAAATGGTTGAGGTAAGATAAACTTTGCTTAATTTTTTTTACTGAAGTTCAAGTGATTTCTCAACATTTCACATATGAAGTGTGGCCTTTGTGTCAGTTACAACCTCTTCTATCCATCTCTTGATGGAAGGCATTTGTGTTTTATGGGCACAAATGACACACCACTGTCTAGGTAAGTATTTGCCTACCATCACAGGGGATTAAGATTGAAATATTTAAAACAATTAACAGTCACAGAAGTTACACTTCCCAGAAGTTCCCAATGGGTCAGCAAAGCATTTACATTTATGTGGAATTCACTTGACTTAAACTCACTCAAGCTAAAAAAAGCAAATCACAACCTCAGTCTTTGTGTTTACAATCATGCAAAGCTGTGGCCTGGCAGGAGATTGCAGACCCCTGCTGCAACATGAAATCACTTTGGCAAAAAATCCTTTCACTACTGATCATACCACTCCTGCTGCCTGTGCTGAGGCCAAGGCTTAATGCAACACCTTTTTCTCAATGACCAAGTTTTGTTTTACTCCTATTTCCATCCCTCAAAGCAGCAGAAGTATCTCCATTGCAAGGACAGGGTCTGATCCTTAGGAATTGAATCATGAGAAGAAGATACATACCCCACAAGCCACCCTCAGAACTGCTACTCCTCTTTCAGTGCTTAATGGTACCCAAATGCTGAATAGGCTCCTTGGATCTCATCAGAATCACTTCTGCAGCCAAAGTGTGCACAGTGTGGTGGGTAAAACAGCCAAATGGTTTCCAAAATAGCACATCAGATAGATGCCAACAGATCTGCTGCATAAACGAACCACATGTGATTTCTTGATTCTTTTTGCCAGAAATGGAAACAGCTCATGAGTGAATTCTGACCTTTTCTTTATGCCTCCTTGCCCACAGACCAAAGCTGCTGCTGCACAAGAACAGCTCCACATCACCCCATCCCTCTTCAGAAAACCCTCACAACTGCACACTAGTGAGTAAAACAAGTGTCTTACTTTTTTGATTACAGTTCCCATGGGGAAAAAACTCCAAGCTCCTTTAATCTTTGGCTGTACAGCACTCCCCTAAATCTCATGTTTTCTGCTTCTTCATCTGGTGCATTCCATACACTAGTCTTCCTTTCAGTAGCCCTTATTCTACACAAAGCCACAATTTATTGCATATTCCCAATTATTGCAGAACTCCATAACCCATGTTTACCATCATGCTAACCCAAGCATTGCTAAGCATGGTGAATAATTCCTGCACAGACCAATCCCCAGCTCCATGAAGGGACCCAGAGAGACCAGACAACATAAAACTGACTGCCAAGCCCCTCACAGAAGATTGCAGTTGGAGTAACTTGAGTGCATTTGGGGGCCAAGGAGGATAAGGAAGGATGAGAGTGAGACGACATCTCTCAAAATATTGCTAACATTGTATGAAGGGTTTCCTCAGGACTGCTGCTCCTCAGACCAAGGTGCACAAGAGAGAACAAGCAATTCAAAATCCCAGTTGCGCATCTTGACAACCTTCACCTCATACAGCACCAACAGCAAGCTGCATCTTCCTGGGAAAGCTCATTAGCCACTAAGTCCCACACAAGGACCAGCACAAAGAGAAGCGTACAGAGACTTTGTGAAGACATCTGACACTGGTTCTGCAAATTACTGAAAACTTCTTATGACCCATGTCTCTCACATGCAGAGTACTTACTTTGCAGAGTACTTTTATCAGCCTCCAGGACAAAGTAATTTCCTCACAATGAGAATTTGTTAAAAATGGGGAGATACCTGAAAGAAGATATAATGAAAACCCAATCAGATTCCTGGCAGTTGCTCTAACAACCCTTTCACAGAACCAGGACAATGAAGAGGAGCTAGCAGCCCCTTCAGTTCTATTGTATCTTGCCATAACACAGCGGGTGTTATCTCCTGATCTTCATCTATCAGTTTAATTTCATACTAGATCCTCCTTTATCTTCCTGCTCTTTACTGCATATTGCAAAGTAATTGCATTCCAAGTCATAAGTGACAATGTTTTAGTGATATAAGAACCCATATGCATGGTTCAAAAATACACATGGTGACGTGCAATTACTTGAAATGAAAGGCTATTATTGACATCATGTCACTGGTCCAGCAGGAAATCAGTGTAAAACTGAACTATTCCATAATCCCCCATTTTCCTCAACTTACTGATTATTCACAGAAAGACATCTCAAACCTGCCCTCAGGTAAATCTACGTGGTGATGGCAACAACGAGGCAGAAACCTCTCCCGTAGTGTGGCTGCCAGCCCCCATGTCAATAGTTATTCGGGATTTCTGGCATTTGATGTCTGCACATCACATCTGGAGGTGATGCTGGCTCTGCCGCTGCCATCCGCACAAACGCGTGTGCACAGGCAATGTGCTCGGCAGGCAGGGGCGCCCACCCTCAGCGCTACGCCGAAAATAAGTCTTTACTTTGCCGGCAGAACCTGGTTCGCGTCGGCTGCCGAGAGCTCTAAAAACCCCAGAGTCACGGGCTGGGCGGGGGAAGGCCGGCCCTGACCCTGGTGCTGACCCGGCCCATCCTTTGTGCCGGCCGGGCAGGAGCGGCGGGGCGGGGCCGCCCACCCCTCCCGGCCCTCCCGGCCCCTCCCGGCCCCTCCGGCCCGGCCGCCAGCGCGCAGCGACTCCCGCGCCCCCGGCCCGGCCGCTGCTCCCGCCCCGCCGCCTCACCTGCCCAGCCCGGCCCGGCCCGGCCCGGCCCGGCCCGCACTGCGCCGCGCCGTGACGCCACCGGCCCCGCCCCGCCATTCGGCAGAGCCGCCCCCGCCGGGCCGCACCGCCCCCGAGAGTCCACGAGCGCACCCGAGAGCCCCCGAGAGACTCCGAGAGCCCCCCGAGAGACTCCGAGAGCCCCCGAGAGCCTCCGGAGAGCCCCCGACAGCCCCCCGAGAGATCCCCGAGCACCCCCGAGAGCCCCCCGAGAACTCCCGAGAGACCCCGAGAGCTCCCCGAGAGCCCCCCGAGAACTCCCGAGAGACCCCGAAGCCCCCGAGCGCCCCCGAGCGCCCCCGAACGCCCCCGAGCCCCCGGGGCGGAGGGGCCTGCCCTGCTCACGGCGGTACCGCCGCCGCACCGGGGCCGTGCAGCCATAGAACATGCTGCACTTCTCTGATTAACAGTATTTTCCTTTCTAGGCTAAAGAAATTAAGCAATTTTATTTTCCAGTATTTTCCAGTTTTTATATTTTGGGCTTTTGTTTCAAATTTCCTCACGGAGACACAATCATGTAGTGCAGTCCGCTCTACTTTTAAAATAAAACTTAAAATTCAGAACCTTAAGCATTCTTAATTTTATCCTCAGAGGTTATCGTAACACTGCAAGAATCCCTAGCATATATTAGTATTTAGGTCTTGTAGAATTTGTTGTAGCAGGAAGGTGGCACATAAATCACTAGTCATAGTAGGAATAAAAGGAATTGTGCCATTTGTCTATAGAAAAGCAGCTCTAATTCATGCGATAGAGGGTGCAATCACATTTGGAAAAGATGCCAAAGAGCACTGTCTGAGGCAAGTAGGGTTCAGCTGGGGGACAAGCTCATATAAAACCTGCCAAGAAAGTGTGAGAAATCGGGATAATCTTGCAGCACACCAGGAGAGGCACAAGAGATCACTCCACATTCTTACTGCCATGGATTTCCTGCCACCTGACCTGTGTTGTTCAACTTTTTAACATTATATTGGTCAAGTATTTTTTATCAGTGTTTATGTAATCAAACAGCAGTGTAAGGTACCCATGTACAACACTTGGGGTTATTGACTCACAGCGTGATTTCCACAGGGCACAAAGGGTTTTGTGCTTGTCCAAATGGAAAGTGGGACTGGGCTCCTCACCTATCCTCAAATGTTCCTCCTCAAAAACCACAACCCAAACAGCATGTCTGCAGTCCCAGCAAAACTCTTCACTGCTTTCTCAGACAGGGCTCTCTGTAAGCCCTTGTTCCTAAGCTGACCCTAAGGTGTGGACCTGCCTGCTCCAGGTCAGTGAAACAGCAAGAGACTTGTCATGCACTGGCAGCGTTGCACTGCTGTCAGCAATTTGGTACAGTGCACCTTCTCCCCCGGCAAAATGCTCATGCAAGATAAATTAAACAGAGATGAAAGAGTCAATCCAATGTCATAGATGTCATATTTGAGTAATGGAAAAAATAAACCTGTTTTCCCCAAATAATGTGTTACACACAGACACTGCTGCAGGCTTCTGTTGAGGATGCTGCAGGTTCCCCACTTTAACATACGTTCTATCCCCATTCCTCCTGGCTATTTGAAGCTATTTTGGCACTGGAATATCCCTCACCTGCCTGTGCTCAGCCCTTCCTTTTGCTCCCCCAGATATGAAGCTTCTGGGTCTCCACCAACCCAGCGTTGCCACACATCACTTCTCAGTGCTGATCCACGTGGCTGTGGCCACAACAGGATGCTAGGTCTGCACCCAGGTGTCATCTACAATATCCACAATATCCACAATATTCACTACTCCGCTTGCTGCCTATCGAGAAAACCAACTGGTTTTAGAAGCCACATTCATTATGAACCGATTAAAACCATTGCAGTTGCTCTGGAAGAAAACAATCACATTCTCATTCAAAACCACAGGTTGACAGCATCCCTTTTATTCTTTTATTTATTTTCTCCCAGTGTCACAGGCACTGGAAAGATCCTTCATGCTCTGAGCAGAAAAGGCAAAAAGTAAAAAAAAAAAAAAAATTAAAAAAAAAAAATTGAGACCCTAAGGATGAAGGACAGGAACAGAAGCAGGCCCAGCCAGGTGGCACAGCTGGTAAGAGAACATGAGCAGGCAGGTCTGCTGCCAGAATGATCAGACAGGTGGGGCAAGAGACAGCAGGGCTGGGAGGAGCCATTGCCATCAGAAGTACTTGCAGGAACACCAGCTGCTTCTCACCCAGCTTCTGGTGGTGGTCAGGGACATGTCATGAGCTGGGAGTGTGGCTGTCACACACCCACAATTGTTAACTGCCTGCTTTGATTAAGACTCAGGATTAGCCACCTCTACATTGACCACAACTGAGAATACAGGACAACTCCTGCTCCCACCACCTCAGTGCAACCACCACCCATGTGCTAGAGCTCTGCAAACACTGGGAAGATGAAAACAGTGCTTAAGAATCCCATTTCTTGTCATCAAGGATGGCTTTTTATTCCACCTGGGCATGGAGAGTGGGTTATATCATTAATGCTGGCAGGAAGTCATTTTATACAAAGATTTTTCCTTGTAAATGTATTTGAGACATTAAACTCATGTTTATCCATGGCCAATTAAATAAAATTGTCTGCTCAAAATTTAGACAGATTAACTCTTACACCATTTAGAACAGTTTGTCCACTTGGGGACAGTGGGACAAGCAACTCTAGTCCTTCCCAGGGTAACAACAAAGGAGAGAACAAAAGCAATTCCTGCTGTGCATTCATTTATTAGCATCCTTTGGGCTGTAGACAAAACAGAAACCACAAATCTCCTCTCTGTGAGCTTGCACATAAATTGCTGTTGAAATGTAAAGTTACTCATTTACTTTGTACTAGTTTAACCCAACAACATCCAAAAGAGCAGGATTTGGTGGTGAATACCTACTGCTATGAATCTGCACTGTTCCCTCCTAACTTCTCTGGGTGCAAGATGATTTGCATTCACTAAACAGCTTCTGACAGCATATTCATCTCTGCTCATTTACAGCTTGATGTTAGGCTCACTGTTTCATTTGCCAGCAGGCCTCATTATTTGCTTTGCTCAGATCAGACCATTCCTCCGTTTCTTGGAAACCTCTCTTGGTATCCCCATAATCCTTTCCTCTGAAGCAGACATTAGCTCCAGTCGAGTGAAATTCTGTGCAAAACACCAACAGAGAGTAGATTGTTTTCCCTGTTTAAGAGCAGGGTTTCATTTCTGTGGTGTTGGGTGTTTCTTTTTCTCCTTTTGTCTTAAAATTAATTTAAAACATCTTTCAGTTTGGTTCAGTGGATCCACGATGCCATTCTGTGATCCATCTGGAACTGGCAGCTTCAGGACTACAGAATTGTAGGAATAGCATTTATAGGAACGTAGGAATAGCATTCCTGAGCCACAACAAGAAATCACTCAGAACTTATGAAAAAGTTGAGATCTCTTATTTATTTGTTGCCAGTGGTTAGCTCTCACTGAAAGAGTATTTGACTGAGTCATGTATGCTGAATTAAGCCTTAGTACCAGAGCTGATTTGACAAACCCATTGTCAGTGATATTAAACAGCACTTATGCTTTTTCACCACCTTGTGTTTTCAAAGTATTTTAGATAAATATATATTTATGTGTATACAAACACAGTGACTGTCTTAAGTTCTCCAAGCTGTGTAGGATTTAATGCCATGGATTCAAGACAGTTGTCTGACACAAATTATCCATTAAATTTTGGGTGAGTTTTCAGAAGGTTTTAGAGGAAAAACAACCACTCATCTTATATGACTTTTTATAGCAGCTTCTTAGTTACTGTGTATGAGACCAGAGTGTCCTGGTCTGTAGCATCTTCCTGTTCTACTTTGGCAGTCACTGTATTTTATCAAAAGCACACTTGGAATAAGCTAGTCAGGAACTCTTGTAGTATAGTTCCAAAGATCTCAGCTTATGTCTGGAGAACAAGGTGTCACCAACTCCATTTTTTCCTCTTGTACAGAGGCATGGCTCCAGGTATTTCTATGCACACAAAACCAGCCCACTGATTTTTCACTGTGCTTTGGCAAGGAGAGAGGGAGGGAAGGTCAGCCTTGAAGTAGTCAGGTGGTTGAACTAGATGGTAGTTGGAGGTCCCTTCAAATTGAACTGTTCTGTTTTGTTCTCTTGAGAACTAGAGAGCAGCATGGTCACTTAAGAAGCTAAGAGTAAAGCCCTGTACATTTGCTGCTGAGCATCAAGCCCACCTCTTTTTTTTTCCAAGCAAGGTCAATACTCAAAAATTTCCCATAATCCCCCAGAAATTTTGATGCAACTCTTTCTTTCATGCAATGAATTTCTCATTCTGTCCAGTGCAGTTAACAAAAATTCACATTATTGATCAGCTTCCTTGGTGCTATTGTTCTTTATCACCAGAATAATTTAAAATAGATCAATCCTACACCACCTGTAAGTTTGCAAATCAGGGACTAGGACATTTAGTCAATGGCAAGTTCATGACAGTCTTGCTTAAAATTAGTTCAGCTAATGACAAAAATTGCTAGAGTCAGAATCATGGAATACCTCAAGTTGGAACTGACCCATAATGATGATCTAGTCCAATTTACTGTTCATCACAGGTCCACCTAAAACTAAACCTTGTAACAAGACATTCCTCGAGCTCTGACAGGATTGGTGCCATGATGACTTTCCTGGGGACCCTGTTGTGGTGACCAACCATCCTCTCAGTGAAGAACCTTCTCCTAATGTCCAATCTGAGCTTCCCCTGGCTCATCTTCATTCCATGACCTCGTGTCCTATTGTTGGTTACCACCAGAGTTACACAGATGAACACAGGTGTCCATCATACAGGTTGATGTCCTCTAAATCCCACCTGTACCTGTTCCTGCCATAATCCAGATCATTTTTAGAGCCAATCCAGCTTGCCTTCTTCCCTGTACATCTATTCCAGGCAGATGAGAGCTTTTATTAAATCCAAATTAAACTCTGCTTTCCACAACATTTATGCCACCAGCTGAAGAACAGAATTTACATTTCTGTAAATGCCCAATCATGCCAATTAGATCTATGGCCTGTAGTATTGAACACAATGCAAATACAGAGCAGGACAGAAAAAAGGAAGCAAGTTCAAACAAGGTGAGGTGCATCTCAATTATATGTTCTGAATGCTTATATGGTAAGATGAGCTTACCAGGTAAATTACACCGCCCCAGCATCCCTCACCTGCCAACTGAGTAGGCGTAAAGAACTTGGTGGGCAGCTAAAACAATGTAGGAACATAAAGAAAGCTCGTATGTGCCAGTCTGCACACCACCTCCATATCTGGCCCTCAGCACATTGTCATATGACTTTAATAGCACAGATAAATCAGTTCCTGAACTGAACTCCTACACTGGGTGTATTAATGGATGCAATTAAGTATTTAAAAAGATACTCGAATATTTATTTCAAAAAAGGAGAAATACTACCAAAAAGCCTGTACCTAAAGCACCACCAGAAATATGAACCAGCATTTTACTGCAGAATGAAAAGCAATGCTAACAGCACTGATTGCATTAAAATTGAGTTGTCAGTTAATTGAGAAAATAGATTCAGCATAGTGATTTACTATAGAATATATGAACATCAGTTTTTAATACTCAGGAAAATTTCATTAATGCCACGCTTCACCTAAACCATTCAAGTATGTGCAGTGACAGCCAAACCGTTTTTCTTCCAGTGGTTTGTGCTTGGTTTGACTCGTATTTCAGCTCAGACATTTCTACAACAGCAGTGCATACACATTCACTCCTTTGCTGCCCGGAGCTTTCTGCAGACTGCTCAAAAACCACTTCTATTTACTTCTGCAGAACAAACTAGTGCTGCCCTCAGAATAATACCAGGAGGTTCATCCAGCTCCTGCCCTCACCACCCACCCCTTCAATGGCTGGTCTCTCAACAACAATGAAAACCCAACACCATTCAGAGAATTAGTCACTAGAGGGCACTTAGAGAATCCAGAAGATTGAGAATGTGCTTGGGATCAGAGGGCCACAACAGTTTGGAGTCCAAATGATGAGATCTGCATTTACTTCCTAAGCAAACTCCTGAGGTATTTTAAGATACAAAACCGGGAAAATGATTACATTTCAGATTATGACCTTTATCATATTTTGTCTTTCCATCAACAGAATGAAAGAAGGCTGGGAAAAATCTCTCATCTAAGACAACACACAGACTAAGCTACAATGGCCATGCACTTCTAGACAAATGTTGAACAAAAGTGTTAATTGCTGGCATTGAAGATACAAGTCATGTCAGGTATTGGCTGTTGCTGCTGGGTGCAGCTTTGGGGAAAGAGGTGCAGGAACACACAAACCAGTGTGGCAAACTCACTGAAATACAGCATTTCATTTCACTGCAGTGCCTCACACTGACTGTGCATTTCACAAGAGACAAGGATGTGATTATCTGCAAAGACCCTGCAGATTTTATTCTGTGTGTGACAAACCACTGAAAGGTGACAATGCTATGTCAGGAAAGCAGGAGTAAGAATCCTGGATGGTGGAAATTGCAGTCACCCAGAGCAGGCACAGGCTGTGTACATTTGAGATCTAAACTTAATTCTTATTTAAAGACAGAGCATAAATAAAGACTGCTCTCATCCCTGTTGTGTCACCTGAACAGCTCAATTCTTTGCTTCCTGTGTTAATTATAAGCTGCACCTTTAATCCAGTACATCCTGTCTTTAGTAAGATTAAAATTTTCATGCCTACCAAGAGTCTTTTTCTGTACACTTCCAATCTTCTGCTGGACAAAAATGCAGAATTCGTGATCGGTGAGTTCTGCAAAACCTCAAATCATTGCAGGGCAGCACAAGGAAGGGCTGGGCTGCTGCTGTACCAAGGGCTGACAGGAAGAAGGGGTGAGGTGAGCACAGGTGACAGCACCTGGCCATGGGTGAGGGTGGTGAGGTGACCCTGGCAGGTCTGTCACACACCATCACAGCATTGATGCACTGAGCTGTGCTCTCTAGCAGGGGCTTGGGCTGGATCAGTGCCCAGACAGAGATGGGGCACTCAGAACTCACCAAAAAAAGCAGAATGGCACTGGGTGGCACTTGGTGGACACTGCAGGAGGAGCAAAGGTGTGCCTGCCCCTTGCTAAGCATTCATTAAAGCTGATTTATAGATTGGCTCTGTACCTTGTCTAAATTGACTTTGGAAGCCTACGGGAAATACTGCCCCACTTCCCTGTGTGTGCCACGGGGGAAATGAGAAACCACTGGGTCCCTGGGGCTAATTACTTTCTTCAAAACCCAGCATTGCTCTGTTTCTGACTCAGTGCAGCATTCAATTTTCTGCTGAGATTGTATCTATATCGCATTAGGGGATGAGTTGCAATAGCACCTGATGTTAATTGCAGTGCACAAGACTGCTCCCTTCTCTCCTTTACACCAGTTATCAAGAAAAACCGGAAAGTCCACTTCTGCTGGTTTTAATTTAGCCTCTTCCACCCATACAGAGTGCCTGTCAGACAGGAGAGGCAGGGGCTCTCGTCCTCTTTCTACCTGAAAATATCTAACAAGGTAGAGACTAGCTGGATGTCTGCATGTAGGTGTCTACATTCCATCTCAATCAGGTATTTATGGAGACAGAAATGTTGGGATGCATGGCAGCCCCTCGGTGTAGACACATACAGGCAGGTCCCATCATATCCTTGGATTGCTCCAAAGCCAGCCAGCCTTCCTTGACTGCTGCACCCACTGAAAGCAGAGAAAAGGACAGAGATGAACAGAAAAAGGACATCCCTAGGCTGCTCTTGAAGCTTGTCAGTCTCTTTCAGGGTCTATGCCTGCCTAAAACACCAAAGCAACCCTCAAACACACCAGAATCCAAACCACAGAAAGAAGCAGGGGCATTCTCACTGGACAAGAGTACAGGGCTTAGCAAATTGTCCTGTGAGAACCAAATCTGAGAACATGTGCTGGGTCATGAGTAAAATTTACCTTTTCCTGGAGCACAGTGACAGAGATGAGGGGGTTTAACATCTTATCATTATTTTGTTTCCCTCCTAAATGTCCACCTCTGACAGTAGCATTCTAGCACTCACCATGTATCATATAAATGTTTGTTCCTGACAAGTCATTTGTGAGCCTGTCATTTGCCAGCCTATCATTTCCCACTCCCTTTCTGCCAGCAGCAACCAGGATTTCTGTTATTTTCAAGTGTTAACCAGCATTGGCAGCTGCCACTTGCTTGGCACAATATGTACATGGAAGAATGATAGGGATTTGTAACATGTGCCACACTGAAAAAAACAGCATTAGAAGAAAATTAATCTACTGGAAAGCAATGCCTCTGGGGGTGTTGGGGGCTTGGGATATATTCCTTCAAGCCCAGCCTCCCCCTAAACAACAAGAGGGCAGCTATAGGAGTCTATAGTCCACCTTGAACTTTTCCTGGTGTAAGTAACCTGTTCACCTTGCCATGCAATTTGTTGAGTGTTCTCAGGTGAGTCAAAGTGCTGTAAGCATCTCCTCTCTTCTGATTTCGTACCCTTCAGTTAAAGATCCCTTTCTCTGTTTGGCAGCACGTTGTTTTCTACTCTTTCCCCACCTGCAGTAACAAAATTCCTCTGACTAGAGTCCAGCTTGCAACACGGTGTTTCCAACCTGGAGCTGCTCTGGGATTTGCCTTCATTCTCTTAGGACAGAGGAGGTAAAAAAAAAAAAATAGGAGAGGAACAGAACATTCTGTCAAATAAACATTTGCTAATCCTCTTGAGCAAGAGAAATAGAACAGGTAGCAAACAGATTAGCTATCTGCTACAGTAAATAAACAGCAGCAAAGGTGCCCTGGACACTCTTTGGATGATATTTCTGCATTGAGCCTGATATTCTGATACATTAATTGATCCAACAGGAGCCATGATGTCTATATACAAAATTGGAGGTCAGACCTCAAAATAATATAATTAATCTCCTGCCTGGTATAATAAAAATAGGCTTAGTGTTAGTTTGAATCCCTACCCTTCTTTTTTTCTCTCTCCCATGAGGAATAAGTGTTTTTTGCAGCTATACAATCAATAAAATTATAATCTCTTTGGCTGTAGGGCTAGCAGAGCTTGCAGAGAATTCACAGGTTTGATTCTATATTAAACTTTAATGCCACTTCTAGGTCAGTTTTATGTTGTAAGATTAAACATGGTAAATGAGCAATTGGTTCCTCTCTTCTGAGGCTGAGCCACATGGAGGGGTCTGATGGCAGCCCTGGAACACCTGAACCAGCAGGGAGTATTTTTCCTTTTAGGCCTGGAACAGATGAAAATGGCACTGCAGCCTGAGTCAAGCCCTAGGGTATAAAACTGAAAAATACCATTGAAAAATTCAGGGTGGGGAACAGCAGAAATTATTTAAGAGTTGAAAAATATTTTGCAATAATCTAATTAAAGGATTTTATCTGTTGAATTCCTGCACGAGACACACAGCAAGAGCTTCTAAAGCAGCTAGTTCAACCTAGGGTCAAAAATTAAAGCAAAATAAATTGAAATTACAAGTAAAATGTTTTTTCAGAGCTAGAAAAGATCAATTAATGCAATAAGCTACCAAGGGAAGCAGTAGACATGCACAGGTCTCTGGAATCATGTTAGTCAAACAGGAAAAGAGAATGTGGATGTGTCAGGAAAATTAATCCACAAACACCAGAGGTTTATGTTTAAAAAGGAGACAGAGGAGTCCCTTTTGCTTTATTCCCATAAAGGGAGATGCCATGGGGCATCCCCTGGAGTCTCTCAGATTTTTGGAGGATGCAGCCTCCTTTTTATCCTGTATTCCCTGCCATATTTCCCTCTCTCTCTCCCCATTGCTGAGGTACTTTAAAGGCACAGACTTCCTAAACGCCTGATACCTGACATTCCCCTCTAATGTATAACCCTCCCTTTTAATTTTTAATTCTTACAGAACTCATAGTTTTTCCCCCCCCCCATTGTTTCTTTCATCTTCCAATACCCGGTTTCATTTCTACAGTTTGTTTGTAAAGGCAAATGTCTTTTTCCATTCATCAATCAGTGCAATCCATCCCATTGTTTCTTCTGTCTCTCAGTGCTAGCCTTATCTACCAGCAGCCCCACAGTTTGTTTGTAAAGACAAATCCAGCATTCCTCTCATGTAGAAGATGCTTGTGCTCTGTGAGAGCTCAGCCCATGACAGTGCTGGTCCCTGGCAGCCATAAGGATGAGAACCTATCCAAACAATCCCTTCTTAAAGAGTTAGATCACATCCACTCCACACCAAGCCAAGTTATCACCTCTTGCAAAGTCAAGAAAATCTCCTTCTGAAGTGCTATGGTGAGAGAGAGAACCTCAAGCCATTTCCTTCAAACAGACCATATTCCCTTGGCTCTCATTTTCACACTGGCCAACAGGCTGACAACCTTCCCATGCACAAGGGGCAAAGGCTTCCAACCTCTCACATCTGTTTTTTTTCTAAATTAGAAATCCAAATGGACCAGGAGACTTGCTTAAGTGATCAAGTTCCATGGAGGCAATAAAATGGGAGAATTTTTGATCAAAGATAAAGTGAACATCCCAAGGTACTAGGGATGCAAGTAGGATTGCAAGTATCAGGTAGAGGTCTTCACTGAGAGTTCCAGAGATCAGATTTCACAGTTGAAGGACAGGGATGAAAATTAGTATATTTTTACTGCTGGCAAAGCAAAACAGCCCATCAATATTCTCAGAAAACAGATGCATTTCAGGTTGCCTCTACTTGTCTCACCAAATGGATCTTCACTAGGACAATCATTATCTTTTTTACTCTTCTCCAAAATGGAATTTGCTTCCATTTGCAATTCTGTATAAACCTACCAGCACTTGGACACTAACTTTTCTCACTCCTTCATGGATACTTACAGGTGCAATACACCCAGCAGGAAAGAAAGGGTTTATTATGATACAAACTCCTGATAGGAGACTACACAGAAAGGAGAGTTGGGAAGGGAGGTTCTGTTAAATGCACTGCTCATAATCACAGTGTCTCCTCAAAAATTCTCAATGCCACCTTCTTCTGTGGTCAGTTGATAGAAGTCATGGATGTCATATCCTCAAGTCAGAAGAGCTGCTTCCCTCTTTGTTCTGCACAGAGTGCACCTGGTAGCAACACACACATTACATAATAGTAAGTCAGAAATTGAAAGGAGCCAGATTGCTAAACCCTTCTATGCGGATGAGATTTTTTATTTCCATCACCTGATAATTTAATTGCTCAATTAACTCTGCCTGAGTGCCTTGGCTGTGGAAGAGGAATGTTCCCTTGCAGGTCATGGCAAACCAGACAGGAGGCAAGCAAGCAATGCAAAGGTAAATGATTCCTCTACAGCAAACCAAGTGCATCATCCAATTGTATTTTCTCTCCTGCTCTGCTCCTTGCTCCTCATGTTTTGGGGACAGAACAGGCACCAAATACAAGACCATAAAACTCTGATACTCCAGTATCATAGGCCTCACTAGCATGGTTTAAATCCAAAACTTTCTCAGCCAATTCAAACCTAGCTTGGACATTTCTTTTTGCATCTCTGAAACTCCATAAAATGCCTGATTTAGGTAGCAGGGCAATCTCCTCCTTGAGGAGGGCTTTGAAACATCTGCTGCATCACTGAACATTGTACTCTGGTTTTTCTTTACCCAAAAATGCAGTGGAAAGGATCCACTAAAGTGGCACGTACTGACCATCCTGGGGCAGAGTGGGACTGACTGAGCCCTGTGGGTGTGATTCTTGTCCACTGCAGACCATATCTCAGAGGGCTTTGGCTCCAATCAACATGCCTGTAAACATCACTGCAGCAAGCTACACATAATTTAATCATTCCTTCTTTCATAAGTACATCAGTCAAGTTCATTAACCTGTGTCTCTGCTGTTCATGTCAAAACCTGAGTGCTCCTGTACAATTTATGAAATCATGTTAGATTATTTATTTACATCATTTCTCATTTATATGTTAGAGGGCAAACATTTCTATTAAAAATAATTTTAAATTGCTTAGGGATATAGGAGAGTCTGTATCACTGGAGACTTTTAAGGTTGTCTGCCAGGATGCTTGAGAGCATGTTAATGTTATTAGATCCTGCCTTGGGCCAAGGAGATAACATAGAGGAACTCTGTGACCTTGCAACATCCTTCCTAGCTATTTTTGGAAACATTGAATGACAATGGCCTGGAAAAGCAGCAAACTAAAACCTAGTAAATGAGACACTTCTGGTCTGTGCTCTCTGGAAGAAAAAAAAAAAAACAACTCTACATCTAACAAAGTAATGAAAGAGAGAAGGGTTTACAATTGAAATCAGTGAGTACTAAAGGGAAAAAACATCCTCTGCTACTTGATCCCTACTTAAGGACTTCTCATGAACACCATCATTAAATCCCTACCCACATTATAATTTTAAACAGCTCCTTCCACCTCCCTTTGTGAACTTCCCCCTGGTAGTCCTCCTTTCCATTCTCATGAGAGCTCACATTAAGTCATTCCACAATGAGCCTTTCCTAAATTCCTCCCTGAAGCCACCTCTAAAACATACAGAGGTGAAACAGAATTTACTTGGCAGATTACTGACCCCCTTTTGCTCGTATTTAGGATGCAGTGTCTCCTGAATTCTTGGTCATTAGAAATCATCAGCCTGTTGATTCTACAAGTACTCACCATGCTAGAAAATCCTGTTTCTGCCTCATGCCATGCAAAGCCTGACTGGATGTTACTTTGACCTGAAAAAACAAGAAACTAAGTAGGTTTGTAGCCAAACCTCGAGCTGCTGACTGTATCTGTGTCAGGAAAAGGTGCGTCTTTAGCAATGACAAATTATGTTTAGAATATGCCTTTTCTTAGACAGATCCTTTAAATCAGGGCAGTTCAAAAGAGGTGAATTTAATTAGAAAATATTTATCCCAAATGTCATAATGACAATCTTGGAAATTCAAGATTAATGAAAGACAGAAAGAAGCTAAAAATAGCAGCAACTATATGTAACCAGCTTGGGAAAGAGATAACAGAAGTAATAGGCAGTGAGGAACCGGAAAAGAAACCCAAACCAAAACAAAAAACAGACAATCTGAAGTGTACATTAGTATAAAAACAAAGGCATCAATCTATGAAAACATCTGTAATAATCAGATTGTCCATTATGACATTCATAGGGTAAAATCTCAACAGTAATACAGAAAGGGTAGGCATTTCTCATAGTTAATTCTTTTTTGGAATGCAAAATGTGATGCATATCATATAATATATCATATCATAGCCTAAAACATCTCAGACTGACATTTAAAAAGCAGTACTAAAAGTGGGATATTTTTGAATCAGCATCCTGCAGCCCTACAAGATGAGATGTCTGAAGATCTCATTGCCCATGTTCATTTTCTGCCAGTCACTGAAAAATAAGGAAGCTTCTTAGGTGAGAGAGAAAAACTAATCTTTAGAGGCACAAACAGAACAACCCAGAACTAAGACCTCTCTCAATTATTTGAAGAAAATAGCCAAGAAATAGCTAAAATAACTCTAAGTCTGCACCATGAAAAATTTATTAAGAAACAGGAATAAGTTTAAGTGTCATTAAGAAATAGAGAGGCTTTGCAAGGAGAGACAAAAAAATAAGTTACTTATGGCCTCTGACTAGAACTTCTCTGCTAGTAAACAAAATATTGTGACATCAGTAGTGACAGAACTCCAAGTAAAAGCAATTTTACTTTCAAAATGTTTGGATTAAGGAAACGCAATTGTAGCTTAATCTGTTTGGGATGCCATCAGAAAACTGCCTTCAAGATGATAAATTTGCCTTTTTACTCCACCTAACTTAAGGAAAAATCTGCAGAACATTTCAGTATGGAGATAGAACATTCTGGAAGAACTTGATGATTGTTATTTTACATATGAAAAGTGTTTCTATTCCATTCTTTGAGATTTTATCATGCAAATCATGCAGAAATGGGTGACTGAACATTCCGAAGACTTAACAGTAACTTTTACTCTGTTTGCTTAAGCAAATACTCTGATACCTGTCACTAGTTCAAATTTAATCTTGTCTCAAGGCTAGAAAACAGGTCACAGTAAGTTATGTTTGCCTTTTTGTTGTGAAACTTCAATGCATTTTCATACCAAGGACGCATGAAATAATTTCTAGGCCAGCTGACTTCACTGGTACCTCTTGACTGCTACAGGATTCTAAAATATTTGCCTTTTTTTGAAGAATGCAAGCACTGAAGGATAATTTGGTCCTTTAATTGTTTCATTACCTAAGGACAATTTCTCTAAATGAGCCTGAAAGTAGTGCCAAGTTTTAATCTGACTATTGCATGCAAACCTGGAGCAGAGCTTCCCAGAAAGCCCCACAGCTTGAGATACACAAGTGCTGTAGGTTTTATTCTGTGTTGGAAGCTCAGCAGCTTTCAAGCACATTTCCACATTTATAAATCAGTTGTGCAGACCCAACACAGATGAATAGGTGGAAAGCCAGGGGAAACCAGAGCACTCCCAATTACCTGCAACTGAATACTATTTCTCAGAGAGGCAGTCACAGAAACAATTGGAAAAGACTTCTGAGGTCATCAAGCCCGTCCTGTGACCCAGCACCACCTTGTCACCCAGACCATGGCACTGAGTGCCACATCCAGGCTTTTCTTAAATCCTCCAGGGATGGTGACTCCAGCACCTCCCTGGGCAGCTCATTCCCACACCTGACCCCCTTTGTGAAGAACTTTGTGAAGAACTTCACAGCTTAAGGCCATGTCCTCTGGTTCTGTGGCTGTTCCCTGGGAGCAGAGCCCTGGCTGTCCCTCCTGTCAGGGAATTGTAGAGTGAGGAGATCTCTCCTTATCTTCTCCAGTGTAAGTTTTCTTTTTGTATCTGGTGGTTGTTTTACCAGGACCTGAGAGTGCTAATATTGATCAGCCATCTCTCAGGAGCTCACATCAGCCAGCAGAGAAAGACTGGAGGCCTTACTTGACACATTCCACAAGAATCTTTATTTCATGTGAAGGGTGGTCAAGCAGCATCTCCCTAAGAGAAAGGGCAGACAGACATATTTATAGGTTTAGGGGGTATTCAAACTAAAGCCAATAAAAAGTTTATACAAAAACCAGCATCCAATCTAAGTCTAAAGTTCCAGAGGTGAACTGACCAATTACACAAACTAATTTATAACAAATTATCTTTTAAGGTGTTAGGAGAGTGACCAAATTCTTAAGGAATTTGGCTCAACCTTGGTATCTAGGAAACCTTGTCTATTATAGCAAGTTCCAGGGGCCAGGGGAAGATGGCTTGGGAGGAATTGTGTCATCCACACTCCAGGATAAACACCCCCAGCTCCTCACAGGACTCGTGTCCGGACCCTTCCCCAGACCCTCTCCATCCCCTCCCCACCTGCCCAGATTGTGGCTCCAGCACCACGAGGGGCAGGCACAGAGCACAGGGGACTCTCCGGGCGCTGCTGCCGCCCCATCCCCGTCCCCAGAGGCCGCTCTCGGAGCCGGAGCTGGCTCGGAGCCCGGCGGTGCCGGTGACTCAGCCCGGCCCGCCCGGTCCTGCCGCACCCCCGGGGCCGCCCCGGGCCACCCCCGGAGCGCCGGGACGTGCTGCTGCTCCACAGACCTCTCCTTGCTTTCAAAGCAACCTCCTGCCCGGAGCGCCTGGGGACAATCTCGCTTTCAGCATGAGCAGCTGAACAAAGCAGAGCGAGGAAGGGTTTGACGGTATCGGGATGCGGAAGAGCGGAGCAGCTGCTGACTCACAGCGGGATGGGGTGGGAAGGAGCTGGGGAGGATTCGGCTCCGCAGTGATGCTCTGGGCACTGCAGGAAAAGCTGTCATCTTCCACAGCAGCGCCTTGCCTGGCAGCGATCTGACACCCACTGCTTCCACAGCTCCTTCTCCCCCCGGCTAAAATGCGTGTTTAATGTAATGCGCCTGGAACAGGAATTAAACTGCAGCTACAGCTCTCCGTTTGGCTAAAAGTGTTAAATACCAATGAAAATAATTGTGTTCGTGTAGCCTTGGGAAGGAAGACCCCCAAATACTTAAGTCTATTTGTAATAAAATAATCTTGTGTGAAAAGTGAATATGCCCTTTCCCGAGATCCACGCACTGTCCAGAGAGCAGAATGCAGTTTTTGTAAAAGGCCACCAGGATTCACACAAGTTCACAGGCTCACTGTGGCACCTCAGCCCTTTGCTAGCAGAGGAGTGCAGCCCCCAGGCAAAGGCATGAATGTGGACAGGATGGACAGGATGGGAGACAGCCACTCCAGCACTGATTGCATTTCCTGGAGAAACTTTTGGAGAGTGAAGGGTTTCCTCTTGGGGAGAGGGGGCACAGGGTTACCTGTTTCTGTTTCTTATACACAGGTTTCTTTAATTCTTCAGGAAACACAAGTAAAATACATACATGGTGAAGATTCATGGATCTCTCCAGGTTCTGGGGTCAAAGACATGCAAATGCTGAGGAGCAGAACCTCCCAATGCTATCAACAGCTGCAAAAAATATTAATTTCGTTTCAATTATCTTCTGTAAGGGCAGACATGACCAGCCAAGACTATTCCATCTTATCTACCTGCTTATGATCAAAATTTTTTGTCAGCTGCTATTCAAGTGCTCCACAAGCCTTCAAACACCATACACCCTTCACCTCATGCCTCAATTACATGCATCCTCACCACAAAACAGAGTGACTCAAGGTCTGCCCACACAGATCATGGCCTAGACAGCTGCTGATCAGGATGTGGAGGATTCAGCCACATCCTGCAAATGGAAGAGGCCACAAAGTAGGACAGACAGGATGGCACTGACAGGCGTGTGAGTCAGAACACAGGGGAGAAATGAAGATACTGTTGACAGCATGATGAGCCTGGAGGCAACAGGAAGCCTAATTTCTAGACACATACAGAATGGTGAATCAAGATAAAAACCTTCTGCAGCAGATGCTGTAACTCTCTCTCAGGACTTGTTCCTGAGCACAGAGTCTCACTGGGATGTATTTACACCCTGTCAGGACCTGTGTGAACATCTCTAAGACAGGAGAGAAGGTTTCAGAAAATCTTTTGTGATTATTAGTTATGTTAGAACAGACTGGACCTTTGTCTCTATGTTAACTTTTTGAGTCAACTCCATGGGTCACCAGCCAGAAAACCCAACATGAAATGCAGTCTGGTGTTTTGTTAATAATATACTCTGTGTTTGTTCATGTTCTTTAATCACATGGTTTTTGCTCTGTGGAACATCCTGTCTCTCTGGCCTAAGCCAGTTCAGAAGTAAAGATGCTTTGGACTGAATCCAGACAACACATACATTTTGTCTTGCCCTGGAAACCCTGTGTCAATTTAAAGCCATTCAGCAGAGTTTGTATTATTGTATTTGCCTGAAGGATAAAAGGAAGATGTTTATAAGACATAAAAACAGATAGCCCTGGCCCTCCCTCCTCCAAGAGGAAATCCTTCACTTTCCAAAACCAAAAGCCTAACATACCAATAACTTTACTAAAATTAACTTAATTCATCTACTGCTATGTTTCTAATATATCAGCAAATGTGGTAACTGCTTATTTTTCTGTATTTTCATACTAAGGTCACAACACTGGTATTTCATATTAAAGTGCTTGGTTTGTCTGGTTTTGTGCAGAAGGTTTTGGGGGTTTGGGCATGTTGAATTAATCTCTAAAACTTGTCTTGTGTTTCTACTTCCGAGTATTAGTTAAACCACCAAATATGGATCCAAATCACTGACACTGTTGGCAGAAGAACATATAAACATTATTCATAAACTTAGCTCTAAACTGCTAACACCCCAGATCCCCAGATAACTGAGAGAACCTCTGTGTTCTGCCACAGCTGCCTCCTGAGCTGTGCAAACTGGACAATATGCACAGCACCCACTGGAGAACAGTCCCAGTGCAGCAAATCCTCCTCCAGGTCCCATCTGACTCCTGCTCCCACAAGTAGGATAACAGGCTTTTATTCAGCCTGTTTTATTCACATTTATTTCCACCATGTCACTCAGAGTTTACAGAGCACCTCAGTGCTTCACCTTCTGCCCTATTTTTGATATCTAATGGATAAACTACTGAAACTGTGCCAGCACACTCAGGGGGTCAGATCCACACAAGACACAGTTGAACCAACCAGCACAACAAAAAATAAAACCCCCTCAAGATTTCCAGGTCTCAAAATTACAAACAAACTGTGTAACCCAAAAGCTATACTAATGCAGAGTTCTATTTTATAATAAGAACCAGCAAATAAATGTATTGCAGAAATGCCATTTCAAACTAAGTACACATATTATTTGTAACAAAGAGGTATTGTAATGTAAAGGAACCAGAACTGACCACCAGGAATTTGCAATAAATATTTTACATGGATATTTTAGTTTGAAGAGACCTACTCTGACACCAAGCAGGTAAATTAACCAACAGTTAGCAAAATCACTGCAAAACAACTTATCCATTCCAAGAATGTTTAGCCATGTTGCCCACAGAGTGTTTGATTCCTGCCTTACAGGCAATATCCAAGTTTTCTTCACTGTGGAACAGGTACAAGAGTGCCCTTACTATTAACTCTCATGTTGGATATTAGCCATAAAATGGCATAGCTACTTACTGCTAGAGATCCACTATTAAATGGGATTTGTGGGTTTAATCTTTCATCATAAAATAGATTAAATCTGCACCTTCATAGGAGTGTAAGCATATAATCCTAACAGAGACTACTCGTCCTACACAAAAATAATCAAATATTTGAAATGATCAAATCATATGAGACAATTGATTTGATTGGGTTTCTGAGTGACAACATTTCTTACACATATTTTAAAAAGCTAATGCTAATTAACACACACTGCATATCCAGTAAGAATTCTGGTCAGATTCTGGGGCAATAATGAGACAGGATCTGCTGACTCCAGTGTCACTTCGTTGCCATCAACTTTATATGGAAATAACGCATAATATCCCAAAATTTTGCACTTGGGATGAACATGAATCAAACTATATTATTTGGAGCCAAATGAATGTGAATGAATGTCGTTCAAAGTGACACAGCTGGATGTGACCCTGATACAAACTCTTGTTGCTTCTGTGTGTGTTTGCAAACTGAACTCATGAAGCTCATTAACCACAACTTAATTCTAATTTTGTGTTCTTTTTTTTTTGCTACAGAGAGAGAGAGCCATGTGCTAACTAAGAGTGGGCATCTCTCCTGACCACCTAATTTTGTCCTGCTAATGGTACACCTGTGTCACTTTGATTTTGTAAACTGACCTCTAGCTGGTCTGTCCTTGCAGGAAAATGATGCTCTTTTGACCAAGGAAGAAATATTGAATACACACCATGCAGCTTGTTATGCTGCCATTTTCATAGAAAGCAGAGTTTGCTGCTCCATCAGAGAAAGCAGCTCTGGGAGTAGCTGAATTAGTGGAACCCAGGTTTAAATGGATTTTGTGGCTCCTGCCTGATTTCAATAAAACTCTGCTCCACTTCCTGTCACAACTCCTGTGTGATAACACAGCAGCTGCCACACCTGCTCAGAAAGCAGCTGACAAAGAGTGCAGAGACAAACCTGACAAAATTTGATTCAGAGCATTCTGGCACGACAGCTCCATCTTCCAAAATGTGTATGAAAATATCTAAGACTACATTTCTTCTTAATTTGCCAGAAATTTTCATAGATGGGATTGTACTCATCCTCACAAAATACTCAAACACTAACAGGCAGTTTTGAAAAATAAGAAACACAAAATCCTGGCACTCCAATACCTTACTTCAACATTAACCTTATTTTCCCAAGAAATGCTCTCACCACAGGAATGAAATAGAACTATTACATCTTAATTGTTAATTATTAGGTAAATAATAGGACATACAGAAATGTTAAATAGGTGATAACTCAGGACTTTTTATTCAAAGGAATAAATAAATAAGGAATTCACAGGAATAAAAAGTATATATAAATAGTATTCAAATGAATACTATTCACTGAGGAAAAAATATTTTTCATACAACCTAAATTCTCATTTATAGTAAAAATCTTTTGTTAACAAGAGAAAAATGAAACTAATATCCCCTTCTTTTCTCCCTTGGTATCCTATAATTTCATTTCATGAAAATTCAGGTAGCATTGAATGTGTGTACCTTTGGAGAATAAAAGACCAGTATAAAGCCCACTCCCAAAAACTTGGGGCTTCCCTCAAAGGGACATTTATGGACCTGGCAGTCTGTGTCTGGTTTTAAGCCTTGTTACACCCAGTGTGATGGACACTGCCCATCCTGAGCCTGTGACTGCAGCTGCTGTGAAAACTTCATGAGAGTAACACCAACTGAAGAAATAACAGCACAATTCTCTTGTCCATGAGGCATTTTTTAGACTTGCATAAACCTCCTGCAGCGTGTTTAAATTACTATTATTTTTTACAACTGCAGGAGACAGAACAAAGAAATGGCTTTTTTCAGAGTTCCACAAAAAGCAGAGTAGAGCTCCTCAGGGCAGCAGAGAGCAGCCCTGGATATACACACTGAAGACTGGGAAAAAGGAGTAAAAAATTACCCTGAAATTCCTGGGTTTGTACTCCAGGAGAAGTGCAGGAGAGGACAGGCCCTCTGCCATTTCCTTCCCCCCTCTACACAATTCTGTCACCCAAACCCCCTCCTCTGCACAGCTCTGTGCAAGGCTCCTGGGCAGGTGAGACCTTTGTGTGCCTCCTGCCCTTCTCAGTGTTTTGAGATTCCAAAAGGTTTCTGCACCTTCACTTGAAAAGCTGCACTCACGTCAAACCTCTGCCAAGGTGATTTTTTTAAGTAACAAAACTTGTCAGACAGGTGGATCTTGAAAAAGAAAATCATTAGAATTTAAATCTGGAGAAGACTAATGGGATACTCTGCTGTGATCTGACACCACAGACACCTGGAGTTCTACACAGTCACTTCTGGAGACAAAGAGCAAGTGTGAGCTGGATAAAATCCTCAGGAAGAAACCCAGACAGTATTGATAAATTGCTAATGACTGTACAATCACCTCACAGTAAGAAGCACTAGTGACAAATCATCTTATCATCCTCATTTTTCCAATACATTGCCTTTTGAAATAGTGAATTAAATACTTCTCTTCAAGGAAAGGCTTCTTGTTCATATATCTATATCTATATATATATCTATATATATATATCTGTATCTATATCTATATCTATCTATATCATCTATATCTATATGTAATCAATATCTATATCTATACCTATATCTATATAATCTATTCTATCTTAGATCCTGACAGTTTACAAGTAGTTTTTTAATGCTATGGTGCATTTTAAAAAATTTTTTAAAAATTTAAAAGTGCACCTGGAGCCAGTCCTATAAACCTTTTTATTCAGAGAAGGAAAACATTATTTAAAAAACCCCAAACAAACAGTTTTAAAACTTTCATGCTTGAGATAGAGCTAAACAAACCAATGCCTGTGTTTTGTTTCCAGTCTGAAAACTTCAGGTTGGATGAACTCCAGAAAGACTGAGTGAATTTAAACAGGCCAGAAGAATCATAAATTTTGCTCCTATAAAAAAAGAAGCATGTGTTTTCCTTGCCAACAGGACACCAAGAAACCTTCCCACGAGGGAAGGAGATGAAGAACAGTTTTTAAGCTTCCCATCTGCACAGTCTTCTGTTATATTTTGAGAAGTTAAAATAATCTTTTGGAGATGAAAGTCTGAAGCAGAGAGATTATCTCCCTGAAAGAATCAGGGAAAGAGCAAAAGCACTGAACATGAGTTGTAGTGCTGAGCACACAGAAGGGTCACACACAGACAATGCCACACTCAGGTAACCCCCAGCATGGACAGCAAATCCTTCCCCAAGGATGAGAATTTTTTATCCAAGGATGGAGAAGGATGAGACTTTTTCATTATCTCCATGTGAGATGACTCCTTTTCTACATTATATCCTCTAAAGCCAACTCACTCATTTCTTTTTCTTTTTTCTTTTCCTGACTTTGTAAAACACTCACAGTTTAGAGAACAATCAGGCAGGGGTTGAAAGGTCATTTAGGCATTAATTTGCAATACAAACTTTCCCCACAATCCTTCATCCACACAAGCAAAGGCAAGTTAGTGTTTCCATGCCCAGTCCTGATCAATATTGTACTTCAGCAATTAATCACCTTGCTGCAGAGGAGAAAAACACACAGGAGTGGCTTTGTCCTGTCTGTGCTTTCAGCAAGGCCAGCCTTAGGGTGTAGCATTAACTGCTAAATATTGGACATCTCAAATGGTTCAGTGTTTAGATTCCTTTTCTTTTTAAATAACACTGTGCTCCATTTTAAGCCACAGAGGAGAGCAGGTGTTATGGTTTCTATACACTGTAATAGTTGTGCACAGCTCACTTTAAAACACCTAAAAAAACCCCAGTTGAGTTACAGTCCAACAAATCCAGCTCTTGAAGTCCATCATCATCCAAGTGCAGCTCCACAAAACAGAAAATGAGAGAACTGTGACAAGTCTAAGAAATCCCCAAGACATCTCCTAGGAAGCTTGTAGGTCAAAGAACTGATGTACAATGATGTTTTGAACTCGAAGGTTCAGCAATTTAATGAATATTGGAGTACAAAAATATTTTATAAATATTTTTTTAATGCAACCAAGAGGAACAAATTTACATTGGGTGGTGCAGAAAGAATAAACAGAGGAACAACATGTCTGAAAAAGAATAAACAGAGGAACAACATGTCTGAAAAACTGGACAAGTGTCAGTTTTAACATCCTTAATTTTTCTAGCAGAGTAGGGGCAAGATTGCCTTCCCACAGTAGGGGCTAGGCAATTCAAAGGGTGTGATAAAAATCCCTCTAAAAACAGCTTGGGAATACATCCTTGTAAAAGCTGTGCAAACCACAGTCTCAGAGGAAAAGAAAGTGGACCCAGGAAGGGAGTCCAAAACAACTAACACTTTCCTATTCACAGAAATGGCAGGGCTCAGTGGTCAGCTGTGTATATACCAGGTATTTTATTGCTTTTTTGACATTTTCCCTGAAAAATTTTAATCCGCATATATGACAGAGGTACTCAATTTATGATTGAATAGACTGAGAATATTCAGGTGCTGTAGAGAGGAAAAGGCTCCCTGGGGGCCCAGGGATCAATACAAGGCAGATCTTTACGCAGCTGATTCACTGCCTTTTTTTTTTTTTTAACAATACCAGCAAGTGTATTGCAAATGCAGATATGATTCAGACACTCAAATTAATTACAGAAAGTCAGAAAAAACAGGCATCTGCATTCCAGCACAGTGGAGAGGAGAAAGCAAAACTCCTTGTAAATGTAAGTGCATTTAAAGTCCATCAAACATGTACCATCCTTACTGGCCTCTAATCTGTTTAAAATCAATTCAGTTGTCAGTCTGCTCTAAAATAAAAAAGCACACAGTAAACAGAGCAAGTCAGCAGATTTCTCAGATAGGCAGAACTGCCATTAAAATAAATGTATTTCCCTGTCCCTTTCTACTTGCAAAGTTTGTTTTCTGCAGGTACAGTAGAAAGGCAGGAGAAAAATATTTCCGTGGGCTGGGAACAGGCAAGGTCAGGGGTAGTGCATGAATATTATCAATATTATTAACCTCAGCAGGTTGTGCAGACTCCAACACTGTGATAAATCATGAGGCACAGTTGAAGGCTGCTATGAATGGTTAAGCCTGGAACAAGGGAACAGACTACAGACACATTAATGACACATTAATTAATGGATGAACATTAAGCTCAGGTACATTTATAGCATTTTAGAACTCATGGGTTTATTCATGCTCAGAAGCCCACTCAGCTGGGAATGCAGTGTCATGAAATTGAGGAAACAAGTTTGGAAATTATTCCTTTTTGTACAAAGAATACATCTCAGCAATTCTATTCTGGCATTGTTCTATTAGTAAAGAAATCATACCCAACATTCCTAACAACATTCAAAGCAGGACTTTGAAGACTTCAGTATTGCAAATTGATTTCCTACGCTACAAACAAAATCCTTGTGAAAGTGCTCTGACCATGGGTGATCCTCAGCAGTCCAGGACACTTCCAGGGACCAAGCCACACACTGCTTGTATTTCTGCTTAAACTTGGGTCTTGCCCAAAGGAAAGCCTGGCTTTCTTCCACTGCAGCTCTATTAGCATTGCCAGCAAGGAGTATTTATGCAGAGTAAAGGGACTGGTGTTCCTCCTACAATAGGGCCAATTGTCTCAGGCTGCCACATTCAGTTAAATGTTTACTTTGTTGTTTCACAACTCAACAGGAAAGGAAAGGTCAGACAGGCCCTACTGCAGAACAAAGATGTTGTCATCCATCTATTCACCTCAAGCCAAGATTCCAGTGGGAGACTACTGCTTTCCAGTTTTTTTCCTCTTCCTCCGGGGGACAGACACCATGTAGTAAATTAACACTCCAGCAATTCTACCAGTCTGGTTTCATATTCTAAAAGAAACATGAGATGTCAAAGTACTCTGTAAAGGTCCTGAAAGAGGAATATTGCCAGGATTTGTTTACCAAGACTGGATAACAGTGAAAGATTAATCTCTGGATACTACCCATGAATACCATCCTTTTTGGCACACTTGAAAACGAGAGCTGTAGCACAGACAGAGCCATAAGTGTGCAGTTTCCTGTGACACAGAATTTCTCTTGGCTTGAAGTAGTGGAGACCCTATTCAAATTCAGAGCCTTCCAGAAGCTGCTTTTGCCAGCACAAGGGCAAAATAAGAACAACTGTTTAACAGAAATGAGACTGTTATTCTTGACCTGCTGTGAATGAAAACCTGCACTTTCACTCTCAGTTGATGAATGCACATGGACAGACACTTGGACATATATTCCATTAAAAATAGCCAAAATCTTTCTTAATCTGTGCATATCTCTTTCTCTGTTCAATTGACACAAGGGACAGAGATTAGACAATGAAAACCCATCCCAACAGCAATCAAAGTATTATTCTGAAGCAAAACATGCATGAGTCAAATAAGCAAAATGTAATTCTCAACTAATGGTAAAGCTGCTCTGAGCCTGTGAAGGAAATGTGGATTATTTATTCCTGGCATGAATAAGCCATGCTCTGATGAAACTTGTACCACATTGTTTGTGATAGACTGAGTGGCCAGATGGTTGTTGGGACACTGCTCTGGATGGGATGAGTCACATCCCAGCAACACCTGTTCCTTTCCACTGGCTACCGAGGAAACCGAGATAAGCAGCTCCAAAGCAAAAGTCTGTATTTGAACAGGTAAGTCTTTCCTGCTTTGTTTCCCTGAGCTAAACGTGAAGTTCATAGATTAAACAATAACTCTAGGATCTGAAGAGACTGCTGTGCCTGCAGAGTCTGGGAGATTTCATCTTCCTGAAAGACCAAACCTCAAAGACACAATCCCACACCATTTCCAGCATACACTGGGGAATCCCAAACTGGGAGGGCAGGGAGGAGTTTGGAGATGACAGGGGACAACAAAAATCACAACCACAACTGACTGAGCAGATGTGAACTAGCCAAACCTTCCAGCTTTGAAGCTGCTTACACAAATTAAGCAGCACTTGTACTGTAGCTGGTTAAAAGCTACATCACCCTTCTGAGATGGGAAGCGTGTGTATCCAATTCCCAGACTCATTAAAGAAGCTAAAAAATCCCTCAATGACCTAAGGTGGCAGCAGGACCTGACTGGAGAAGCACAGATTTCTTAAAAACTGTCAGTCTATAAACAGCCACAGATGGCAAGGATGCACAGAAAATCCCTGGACATGACTCAAAACTCTCCCATATAAAGGTGGTGGGAACATTGCTGGGCCAGATATTCTGGCTGCAGCTACTGTCCTCATCACTGGATAAGAACTTTGTCATTCCCAGCAACCAACACTAGTAGAGTCCTGACTTCTTTGGGAGACAAAGATCAGGTTTTTACAGATCAGATCTGATCAGCCAGACCAGGCTCCTCACTTCAAAGAGGTCAGAAGTCCTCAAATAATCTTCAGGTTCATGTATGACTATGGATATATTTTGTCAAGTAAACAGGATTTTCATTCCTAAGTCAATACTATTACATTAGCAAAGAAAATAATCTCCTATAGAAACTATCTTATACCACATACTATCCTGGTCAAACAGCATTTTCAATTGTTTGAAGACTGAACCAACACTGAAAACTTGCAAATGGGTAACATGATACAGAGTGATTTAACAATATTACTGCTAGATTGCTCCATTCTAATTCCACCAAATCACTTCATGTTACATTTTGAAACTGGGATGTGAAAGGGCTAATACAGCACTGCATTCATGAATTCATATTGTGTAAAAAAGTACTGACCTCAGGTCACAGAAATAATGCAAGCACATTTAGAATTTTGTACATTAGATCCTGTACAAAGTGAAAGAGATTTCATTTTTCTTCACAATTACTCAGAAAAGACATGACACAATAAAAAATTTGTCAGCAGGATTTCTTGAGTGTCTGCCATGTGACTCAAGAATTCCATGTATCTCAGTCTCTTGGCTAACACAGAATTTAAACAGGAACACCCACAGTGGTTTTTAGAACATACCAGCATATTTTATTCTAAAAACCACAAGGGCAAGCCCTCTGCTTTACAAACCATACATGTACTTGTGTATTTCATTTGGCTGACTGTAAATCCAGCTTTTCAGAGCTGAATCATTTCAGTTTGATGACACCAAATAAAGGGTAGTGACTCGTGCTCTCATGCAAACAAGTGGGCAAAGCAGAATGTGAGGACAGAAATGAGCTGTGCTCCCTTAGGACACTGCCCCTCTTCTTTTGAACCTTCTCAGAAGGGAAATTTGAGAGCATGGAGGAGCAGCAGCACAGAACAAACATCAAATACATTTTGTGGAGAGCCTGCAGAAGCCACACCTCTGTAGAACACAGTGACCTGCTCAGTGCACACTGCAGGCCCATTAAATGAAGAGGTGATGGGGTCACCACTTCAGCTTTCTGTGAGACTCAGCATGGCAATTTAGGCTGTGATCCAAAGCCTGGCTGTGCAACCTCAACTCTGTTGTGCTAAGCCTGCTGTTGAGACGTAAGAAAGTGTACAAGCCTTAGAAGGTAAAATCATGGACAAAGTGTAATTATCAAGATGTGAGTAAGTCCAATGATTAAGGGAAGAAATACTGACATGAAAAGGTAACAAAAAACAAAAAAAAATCTAACAAGAAAGAGAGAGCAAAGAAATTTTATGTTTTGTGCCACTTCTACTCTCTGTGAGATCCTAATGTTCCTGCAGATGTTCATGAAAGTGCTCTTCTCCTTTAATTACCATTCACTAAATTCCTATTAGAGTTAGAGAAAAGCACTGTCATGAAAATGAGTGCCATACATCTTCCTTTATAGCCCTCCACATGATTCACAAGCAATTATTTAAAAGCTATAAAATTGTTCATCTATGGGGGTGAGTCGGAGAATTTGCAAGTGACTTGTCCAGACCATCTGCATGGACACCACAGACTTTTGTCAGGATTCCTACAAGACTGAAACTATTTCTGAGACTGCTTGCTTTGTGACACAAACTCTGTTGTCAGCTGATTATAAAGATACTGCAAGGAGAGGTGAGAGTCAGGGTACTGAGGACAAACACACACATTTCACTGGCCATATTTGCTTTTACACATCCATGGATGTATTTCCAACAGCCTATTGCCACACAACTGAAGGCAAACAACAGTTAGCTGATGTTGTGACAGCAAATAAACCCCCACACTGTTATGATTACAAGCATAAATACTCAAAATTATTGATTACAAAGATGAACATTATCTACCATTTGGAAACACCAAGGAATGAATATGGCAAAACATTTTAAAACACTTATGTTGGTATGTTCTGAAAAACCACTGTGGGTATTTCTATTTAAATCCTGTGTTATCCAAGAGAATGAGGTCTGTAAAGGTCTTTCACAGAGATCTTTGTTTTTTCTCTGGGTTTATTTTTCCCCCTCAGAAACTTAACTGAGTACTAATAAAGGCATATCAGTGTTAAACCTCTTTCTGGATACCAAATACTGCTATAAAGCAAACATCACCCAAACAGGATATAATTTCTATACATATGCTACAGTCATATACTGCAATGCACACTCTAAGTAAGTGAAAACTTCATTTTTCCTAGAGCTTTATTCCTGTTCAGTCTTTAAAGCCTCTTCTTTTTAAGAAGTGGCTCACGATAGTATGTAGGTGGAATCTGGAAATGAAAGGCTGTTCCACAATCATGGTTATGCTGCATGCTGAGAAGTCAATTTTATTATTCATGCATTCCCAAAAGAGGCCAGAAGGACATGGGCACAACTACAAAACACATTCTGTACTTGTTTTCATATGGGGGTTATTTCTCATCAGCAGGAAGTCAAAGATCCATTGATCTGTCAGAAATCATCAAGGGACCATTCACCCCTGTTATGACAAAATCAGAGTAAAACTACTTTTCAATGAATGTTTCAGATTGCAAAAGGATAGTTAGGAACCAGAGGGAGAATGCAGTGCTCCAAATTCTGAATTTTGTGGAATCTAGGTTCATACTACAACACTACTATACATAGTGTGCTTTTATTTATCTTTAATAACAACAGCACGATGCTGGTGAACTGTGACCATGTTGATTTAAAAAACCCGGTGTTTAACAGTATCATAGCAACTCTGGTAACATTTTTGGCATGAATTGCCAGAGAATGCCTGTTTTAAAAAGCAGCTTCTACAATTACAGCTGTATTGAGAGATCAGGCATGCCTTTGAAATGCACCTTCCTACTCTCAATAGGTGTGTTGGCAACTCAAGGTGAACCGAACTGAAAATAAGCAACGTGAGCTAGAGTACACATTGTGACATAGAAAATACCAACCCCCTTGTCAATCAGCTCTTCAGACACGAAACAGATTCTGGAGAAGCTGTGTCTTAGCATTTGTGGTTCGCAGCAGCCACCAGCCCAAAGCGTTCGGCTCGCAATGAATGGGCAGGAAGAAGTGCTTGAGCAGCTCTGACATGCTGAGTCCTGCACACCACAGTGCGGTGCTAGAGACCGAGCCTGGCTCGCTCTGCACTCCCAGATGACTCTGCAGACCTGCAGCCAGCTCTAGAGCTGAGCCTGCTCCCACACTGCCATCCCCTTTACCTGACAAAGGCACCTGGTGGCTCACTCTGCTCTGCCCATCCTGTTCAGCATCCCCACACCACCCGCACAAACTCACAGGGAAGAACTGCAGGGATATACAAGTGGAACACAAGAACACAAACTCTACCCACTCTTGGCTTTTCTTCCACAGCACACAGACCCAGCAGCATGGCCAGCTCTGCCAGTTCACAGCCACGTCCCAGCAGCTCCAGGAAAGGCTGGCACAAGTGTCAGAGGGCACTGCCTGTTTGATCTAACTACAGCCTTGGACTGAAGCTTTTAGGCTCTGTCCAACAACAATGCTTATCAGCATGCTCTGTACAGTGAAACTCCCTGTTCCCAAAAAGAAGCCAGGATTTTCATTGAGGCAGCAATAACACAGAAATATAGAGGGTGATTCTCAACTACTTATGTGAAGTTCAAAGTAATTTCTTGCTAACCTTGCCTCTTTAAAAACTTTCTAAGCATAATTTGGCACTGTATTTTAAGTTGACCACAGGAAGCACAAAACGGGAAAGTCCAGGAGAAGAAGCCTTGTCTTCCCCTCGGGCACTTCCTGTACTAGTGACAAAAGCATAATGCAAAATTGCTAAGAAAGTGCTTCGTGTTTAGGTTACACTTTGTCTTCCTTTTAGGCAAGAAATATTTGTTCATCAAAAATTACAGCCTTGAAACAGCAATGCCCACCTCTGCATCACTGTGTCTGGTTAGACTCTGAGCTTTTGGGAACACATCTCTGATAAAATAAGTTAAGGAGTAAATTCAGATAATGACCTCAGAGAATGACCCAAACTCTGTTTTTCCTCCCACTCTTGAAGCACACTGGGTGCTTAACAGTGATTTGATATCAGCCTTTGATAAAAGAAAATTACCTATACTCCACTCTACTAGCCTTGTAATCTCTTAGCTACTGGAAGAAAAAGCTCAAAGGTCCCTTTAAGGACAAAGGAAATCGTTCAAACATTCCCACGTTACAAACAGACACAACAAACAATTAAAAAGGCCACAAATTGTTCCCTGATATTCACACTTATGCAATGTGCCTGATCATGTTAACAGTGAATTCCCTTTCCCTGCTCAGGCATCTAGGCAATAAAGGCAGGAATATGCTAAAGACAAAACATTCACAAAACCTTTTTCACAAGTATTAATCTCCTATTTTTCTTCCCGTGCTGCCTACAATGTAGTTTTATTTCGAGCTCTGTTTAAGCAGAATCTGTAATACACTAAGTCTCAATGCATGTCTGCTCCAGCCATGACTTGACCCTACAGAGAAGTAAGAGTTTGGTGTGTGCTAACAATTCATTTTTCATCTCTGTTTCATTTCCATAGACAGCAGAGGAGCATGCTCTGTGTCAGGTACCTGACCTGGATGACTGGAGAAGCAGGATCTTGAAGTGTCTGCTCCTTAATCTGGACACAGCATCTGATCTGTGCTGCACATCCAGCAGGGATGCTTCTCCTCATTGTTTCCTATTCTCACTGAAATCTTCACCTCCTAAGTCATCAGCACACTCCTCTATTGCTCCCCACAGCTCCTGACAATCTTGAATAAGAGAAAACTAGGCAGTAAAGATGATGTCCTTGACTATGAGGGTCACTGGATTTGTATCCACACAACTGACAAAGAAAGAGGAGAAGAATAGAAAATATCAACACTTGACTTAGTGTTTGCCATAGGTTTTAATGAAAACTTCAGGATGTTCTCACAGCTCAAAAGAAGAGCTGGAGACAGGTTTTCACTGCAGGTGAACACGGAATGTTCACAGCCTCCCATTTCATGGTGGTTGTTACCACAAGGGCAAGGTCAGTGTGTGTGTTTCTGTGAATTTGCTGAAGTCCAGTACTGTCCACAGAGCCTTCATACTCCTTCCTCCAGAAGTGCCAGTCATTGCAGGCAGCTCCTGCAAATGCGAGGGCTTTCCTGTTGTAAAAGGAAACATCACCAATCCTCCAGCAATAACTGACTATTCTGTGTTACTACAGAGGGTACTTTCCAGAAGGCCCAGGTGGCTGTTGGGCAAACTACAACAGGAGAATCTTGCTTGTGCTGAGAGATTTCAGAGTGCAGAAGACAGATAAATGTATAGGAACCAGCCTTGGGCTCCAGCTGTAACAACATTTCACATTGAGAGACAGATGCTGTGCCTGATAAAAGCAAAAATCAGGAAGGGAAAGCTTTCTAAATCACCTTCTGAACCACAAATCAAGCAGTTCCAGGACTTTGAGTACTGCAGCTAATGGGCACACAACAAAAGGCGTGACAGGTCCTGGGGCAAGCAGAGATAAACCCTCTTAAATGCCCAAGGTCTTTAACAGCATCCTGGTAACATCAATTCAAACCACATCAGTTCCTCTAATAATCCACATTGAAATAGTTCTAATGCCTCATTCCTACTGAAGCAAGCTATTTGCCTGACTTTTCACTAGCAGGTGACCCACAGACATACCCCAGATTTGCAGTCTTCTCTCTATTCTGTCTTTTCATCAAGGCCTAACTCCACTGACATTATTCCTCCATGTGACAAACCCACCCTGCTCAATTTGCAAACCCTTCCAGGCTGAAACTTTCTGCTGCAGATGCTGAGAGCATCCATAACCTCATGATCAGACAAGACCAAGGGTGACAGAGAATGTGTGCCCACAGTGTGCCAGGGACAGCTGAACAGTGCAGCTCTGCACAGCACAGGGTAGGGGCAGGAGCAGCAAAGGTGGGCAGCTCCAACATGGATTTATTCACAACAAATATCACCATGTGTGCAAAGCCATGGTCACTTTGGTGGCCTTTACAAACAGTGAAGTCCAGCACTCCTGGCTGAAAAGACCACGCCAGTTAAATGCATTTTAGCTCATTAGCATCAACTCTTTAAGAAAGGATATTATATTACATTCCATTCCCCCAGTACAGCAGCTTCCAAACTATAGTTGCTTTGCTGAGAGACGAGGTTTTCATTGTAACCTGGAGAAACAGGTGAAGTAATTTACACAAGAGTACAGATAAACAGATCTTCCACTTGGAATATTTTTATGTGTTGAGATGAAATCAGTTATGTCCTGATGAAACTTTAAAGTTTTTTTTCTTCAGAATAGAGAGTATTCCTCTTGATTTAACATATGGAGTATGGAAGACAGATATCTGTCTGTCCTGTGTCTTGAATCCTTAGAGAGCTGCCACAGCTCAAACACTGGCAGTATCATCATGGGCAATCTTAAAATTAGATAAATAAATAAACAAGAATCCTTTTAAGAAGGTTTTGTTTATTTTTACAGCCTGCTGTGTGGTTGCAGGACAAACTCAAAACGTAGGGCCTGCATTCTACATAAAGAGCTCTGCTGAAGGTAGGGAAAAAAAGCATTCTGAATTATATAGTTATATTACTTACTGAAAATCCATAAACATTCAGTTTAATCATTCTTGGTCTTTATATAGCAGGTAATTAAAATATACAAGAAAGTGGATATATTTATAATTTGTTTGGAGGAATACAACAGAGTATCATTCTCCTACTTTCCCAGGCATGAGAATCCCATCTCTAAGCAAATACATATCCAGGTAATTGTCTCTAATGATGCAAGTGTTCCTTAATACTACAGGCAACATTCTGTTCCTGATGCTACTGATTGACAAACTCACTAAAAGCTAGGGGACAACAAGACCTTACAAGTTCTCTTAACTGCCTTTCTTGGACAATGCTATGCTTATTTTGCTCTCAAAAAATTGAGATTTTTAGGGACAAATGTAACTTAGAATGTGTGTATTACACCTAAATACTAATTCTTCTAGGTTGGTCTTTTCCCTTTCCATACAGCCAAGAGCATTCTGATTTTCAGGTAGGAAATATTGCTTCCTGTACACAAAGCACGTAAAATGATATTTCAGGAAATAATGGATCTTTTTTTTAACCTACAAAATAAATACCACACCCCAAACACACCCCCTAACTTGTTTTTTGTTTGAGACTCATAGACTGCCTGCAGGTACTGCTGTCCTCGTTCTGCCTCTGGGAAAGGTGATAAATCTTATCAAGAAGTAATTAGGACAGGGAGCAAACTGTGCTGTCAGCTGAGCCAAGGCAGACTCTGTGGAGTTACCTCTCCAACACTTCCCTCTTACCACTGCCTACTTACTAACTAAACTGACCAAATGAGTCAGTCGTTGCAGCAAAATGATGTAATGCATAAAAACTTTGAACTAGTAACCTCCAATATTCTTTGAATGCTCTGGAATAACCTCTGCATTAGTCAGGGAGCAGCAAGTACAATTTGCTGCTGCCTTGGTGAGTCATGAACAAAAAAAAACTTGGCATCTGCCATAGGTTTGTGTTACCCTCCTCCTCATGTTCCTCCACGACAAGGCAACGTTTCCCAAACTGGGCACGTAACAGGAGCACATCTGTGATGCTGGCTGCATCCCTGCTGGATCCTGCCACTGACTCACTCTGTGTGCCCCAACCAACCAGGCTCCTGATCTCTGCTCCTCTGTGTTTACACACACAGAGCCAACAAAAAGGTGCATTCTGCCTTGGATATTTATCCAGGTAACCCTCACCTGAAGACAATCTGAGTGTCTGAGCAGTGTAGCCTTACACTTCCTGTAGGTGTTTTGTGCAGATTTCCATTTCCTCATGAAATCCACTGAGTTACAAACAGCACTTTCCCAGTTATGCAGTTCTCACTTGCTTAGACAGTCCTGTAAAGAGGCAAACTTCAAAACCTTAAGAGATGTGTCTGAAACACCTTAAGAGATCATCACCTTAAAATATGTTTCTGAAAGTCGCTCCTTCAAGCAGTAGGCACTGTAGGTTACCACCAGACCTACTCAAAATATCTGGATATTTATCAAATTGTCTTTTACAGATCTTTCCATGCAGGAGTTGCCAAAAGAACCTTTTGAAAGCTTTTGACTTACTTAATACAAGCCCTAACTGCAGACTAGAGACATCTGGCAGTGCCTAGGAAAGCGAGGCATAATTAGCATCAAGAAATGTAAGGTAGGACAGCTCATTGTATTTAACTGCAGACTAAAATGGATTTGATCAACATTTAGTTGAATGTATCACTGGTAAGGTCAGAAAAGATGAGGGCAGGTTGGTTTGACTTTTGTTGTTTGGGGTCTTTTTAAATAAAGACAGAACTGGTCCAAAAGTTGAGCATAAGAGAATTAGCATGTTTCAAACAAAAAATGCCAGCTAGAATAGAAGTTTGCCTCTTGCTAATGCAGCACTCTTTAAGCTGGTTTTTGTCTCAGTCACTACAGACAGTAGATCCCAATGGACAGGCATAAAGATTTACAGCTATTGAAATATCAATTTCATTAATATCTCTCTACACAAAGCACAAAAGCAAAGGTTTGACATCCTTCCTGGTTTTCTGGTACAGTGTGAGTCTGCATGGATCATCAAGATTAAAAAAAAAAAGAGACTGAAACTGCAGAAATCCCACAACAGTCCCAAGAGGCAAGTTTATGTGAGGTAATTCAGTGCAAGAAGTTCTTAAGAAAAAAGCAGAAAGAATTCCCCAGAACACTCTTCTCCATACAAAAAATCAAGAGATTTTAAACTTCTAATTACTAAAAATTTAATTCAGCTTTCATAAAAATGCCTGGCAGAAAATATCTTAGTATTTGCTGAATTCTAACATTAAAAAAAGCATTTATTTATTTTAAAGATAAATACTTGGAAGCTGACAAGACCAGGATGCAGGGCAAGCTGCAATTTTACTCACCAGCTCCAGTAAGCCCAGAGTGTTTCTTTGTCAACAATACAGGCCCAGATCTCTTAAATCTGAGGTGGAATTAAAAGGAATTCACATGTTCAATTAAGAAAAAGAACCTGCTGTCATCTGTGGAGCTGGGAATTTGTGTGTGTTTGGACAGCAGACCTGGGTTAATGCTTCTCCAGCTTCTACAATTCATACAGTTACACCAGAGTGGTCAATAATCTTACATGAAAAAAGAAAAGGTATCAATTAATAATAATGTCAGTTTTTTGCTAAATATAGCAGCCTCACAAACTGCATGTGCTCTTTGTAAGCAGCAGTGACATCCTGGCTGACACACCCCTGGTTCCCAACATCTCTGAATCACGAGTGAGGCTCCAGCTCCTGCACAGCCCCGAGATCCGGAGTTTGCACCAGGCTGTGGGGGCAGCTCACAAGGGAGAAAGGCAAACAGCTGAGCAATGAATTCTGCTCTGACCCATGCACACTGGGACAGTTGTATCACCTCCTGCTCAGACAGGACAAATGCAGCCTCTCCAGCACTGGGCATCTCCAATTTTGCCTTGTGTTAGTGTGAATCTATTTCTCTTCTTCAACAGCAGCTTTGGGGATTTCCATTTCCTTATCCTTAACTATTCAGACATCCTGATTGTGTTTCAGCTTCATAAAAATCAGCTCAGGATCTTCGCACTGCTGGTCCTTTATGGGCATGACCTCATTTTAGAAAGCATTGGAGAAGGCAAATATTAGAAGTACACCTTGCCATGCCAACTTTCAACAAAACAGATGTTCATTAACCCACGCTGACTGCTCCTCACAGAACTTCTCCATGCCCTTGGTCTCTTTGCTCAGCAAACAGCAGGAATGATTTGCTGCCAGAACCACTAGTGGCTCAGTAAGCATTCCAGCTTTCCCACTCAGCATTCCAAGCAGAGGAATCAGCCACAGAGGGTTTTATCCCTTCCTCTGATTAACACACTCATAGGAAAGTTTGCACATGGCAAGCACTGCACATATTTTGGTACGATAGGAAACATCTGGCAAGCAGAGGTTGAAGTGATGGAAATCACCTTATTGGCTCTGCAGAAGACAAACTAAAGAAGAGGCCACGAGGTGAGGACATTCCTGAAGTCAACACATTCATCACAGCAAGGGAAAGCTGCAAAGTAAACTTGAACTGCCTGCTGTGACAACTCCAGAAGCTTTTTGCTGAGCCCAATGCAAATAACTGCTCTAACTTCCTAACAATGAATAATGGCAGTAACTGCCTAAGAACAGAAAGAAGGAGTTTCTCCTTTGCTAGTAGCAATACAGGAGTAGATATTCTGGACCAAAAAACAGGATCCATCTAATTCTTGCCTAAGGGAGGTCAGTCCCAACACCAATGTCCTTTAAGAAGGATAGATGGGGGAAAAAAACAAAAATAAGAGCCCTACAGGTAACAGCTTTCCTTAGAGAGAGAGAGCTAACCTGGATATCAAATTTCCTTTGTGCAATTCCCCATCACTTTCAGCCAAAAAGGCCAACACCCACTATACTCTCCGTGATCCCCCTGGCTCCAATGCGTCTCTCTGACGTGGAAAAATCACCAGCACTGCTTGCACCAGAGCCTCTTAAAAGTCCAGCTCCCTTTTCATAACCTTGGCCAATATCTGAGCTAGTAGTTCTGTGACTAGGAAAAATTAGTCCATCAGCAAGGAGAGTAAACAGGTGACCACAGGAGGGGACTGCTAGTGAGACAGGATCAATGAAAAGTGGAGATTTCAATCCTTAAGAAGTTCTCTTGTGGGGTTTAGAGAACAGCCTCTCTCAACTGCAGGGATATATGGTTCAGCAAGCTGCCCTCCTATCCACAAGGGCTCGCCTGCTCTGAAGGATATTTCTCCAAGAACTCTGCTGGCTAGTTATAATGGTGCTTTAAATACACAGTACTGCAAGAGCCTAGCCAAATAAAAGTCAGAATTGCCAGTCACAGGTCTGAGACTGGAGTAATCCTTTGGAAAGAATTATAGACTGCATATCATTCCTACCAACAGCAAGCACTTGTGGACTGTCCCCTCTGATATAACTCCTAGGAGTTAGTGAGGATCCCCAGAAGGCTGGCAGTGCCCTGGAACACATCTAAGCAGTGCCCTGGAACCCATCTAAGCAGTGCCCTGGAACACATCTAAGCCAAGATTGCAGTAGCCTTGAAGAATCCATGCAATCTTTCTCACTCAGTTGAACACAGGTGAAGTACAATTCCATTTTCCCAGTTTCCATAGAAAAGCAGCACTGAAATGACACTTTGGCTCAGCTCTTCTCTCATTTCTGTTTTGTAGTCTAGTTTCTTCGGAGACAGCAGCCAGATCTAACATACTTAAGAGGAGTAGCCTCTTCTGAATCCCATCCAACCTGAAATACTGGCTTTGTTGGCCAGAGGCCCAGGTGAGGCTGTAACTGTGACACTACATGCAATACCTTCACTTAACCTTTTCCCTCCCAAATTGCCAGGATGTATTTCAGCTATTTTGACATCTTAGCAACAAAGATCGCTTCATATACAGCTTTTTATTTCACTTTCCATTTGAGCATGCCTAATGCCCTGCTCTGCAGCCACTAGCTCAGTGCAGTCCCTTCCAAGCTCTGAGTCAGAGGCTGTGCCTTGCAAGGCTCAGTCTCTCCAGAGCCCCAGGCCAGAGGCTGCTGTGCCAAGAGCCTCCAGCCTGTGCTGGGGAGGGGCTCAGCAGCACCCTCACCTTTGGCCAGCTGCTCCTTCTGTTCCACCCTTCCTGACTCAGCCTCAAAGAACAGCCAAGGGAACAATGTCCTTTTCTTACTATTTGTCCAAATAGGAATCTGTAGGACAAGGCACAAATAGGATCCAGGTTCTTTGAAAAGATTTATTGTCAGAGAATCCAGCAAATTCATTGCAAGGTGTTTATAAACATTTCTTCAGCCATGCCACAGCTGACTGAAAAAAAAAAACCCAAAAAAGCTAAACTAAGTATTCAAATAAATTCCTGGGACACATCAGCATCTGGGTCCTCATTGTTGTGAAACTCATTGTCCTTAAACACAGCAGCTGTTGGGGAGTTTCTGTCCTTAGCTCCTTATTGGGAAAACATTTTCTCCCCATAGTCAGGACGAAAAAAACTCTTACAGTAATACATATAACTCCTCATGCTAACATTCTTAAAAGGCAACTTTTCTGAAGTTAAACATTGTGTTGGTTTAAAATACCATGAAAGCAAACAATGCACATGTATTCTGGGTAAATCTGGAAAAACAGAATTTGAGCAAGCTGGACAAAGGTGCTGCTAAAGCCTTCTCTTTTCCTGTGCTTAGTACACACTCCATTGTATGACAGTTTACACTGGGAGAGACCTTGGGAGGTCTCTGTTCCAACATCCTTCTCCAGGCAGGATCACCAGCATTAGGTCAGACCAAGGTGCTCAGGTTTGATTCAGCCTGATCTTGAACCCCTCTGAGCTACCTGTTCAGTGCTTCACTGTGAGAAAGCTCCCCCTTGCACACAGCCACAGAGATTTCTTCAACCACAGAAATTCTTCTTCTGACAATTTTCTCCCTTAGTTTCCTAGCTGTCATGGAAACATACTCAGATCCCTGTTCTCATCTGACTCCCACTTGCCCCCTCATTTCTTTTGCTCACCCTTGACTTCTCACTTTCACCACACCACTCCCACACTTTCCTGCCTTTTGCTCAGAAATGATCCTGGGATTTTTTGCTCTTGTCTTCCCATCAGTTTACTCATTAAATCTCAGCAATAAGAATTCCTGCAGGTGTATGCAAAGAAAGATCCCATGCCACCTTTCCTGCTTGAATTCCTCAGTGCAAGATGAATGCTGGCCAGAACTTTTCCACTCTGCAAGTAACTGCATCTACTGGAGTCTCTCCTTCCTCATTCCAAAGCATTCCCACAAAAAATCTCTCCTGAGCAGACCTGATGAATAGCAGCTACCCTGGAGACCACCAGACACAGCAGGGCAGATGAAGCCACAGCTTTTACTGTGAGACAACGCTGCCATGACTCCTGTGCCATGTGCTAACCCCTACAGAACTTCAGGCAGATGGCAGATGTGGTCCAGCTGTGTAAACCATCCCTGAAGGAATTCCAGGTGAATAGTAGCATGAGGAAAATCCTGACAGATTGCTTCCCCACCCAAGGGAAAAAGGATTTCAACAACAACAAAACAGATTACAGACTGGGATATCCCAGCTACCTTAAATCTGACTTGAGCAGTCAAGTCTTACTTTGGGTGACTCAGGGTTACTCAGCTATCAGGACAAATTATCAAATCAACCCTTTCACTCTGACACCAAGAAATAATGACATTTGTGACACTTCTTCCTGTTCACTTGCTTGCCAAACAACCTTGTTGATATCTTATTTTATATAATTTTAAGGCATAGAATATTCTTAGGCATCTCCATTTTGTAGCAGAGGAAGGACTGCCTCTCTCTGAGCAGAGGGAAAAAAATAATGAACTGACCATAACCCCGTTCCTTGTCTCCTTGCATCATTGGGGTGGTGGTAGAGCTGAGAAGGAGGGAGGAGTGGGAGGAAAGTGGTTTTAAGGTTTTCTTTTACTTCTCATTATCCTGCTCGTCATTTTGTTAGTAATAAATTCAATTAATATCTCTAATTCGTGCCTGTTTTGCCTGGGATGGTATTTGGTGAGTGATGTCCCCAGTCCTTAACTCAGCTCATTAATCCTTCATTATATTTTCTCTCCCCTGTCCAGGTGTGGAGGAGAGGCAGAGAGGCTTTGGTGGGTGCCTGGCATCCAGCCAGGATCAAACCCCTACACTCACACATTACACAGCAATTACCTAGCCAAAAAAAACAGGTAAGGAACAATTGCCAGTACTTTTCTTCTTGAGCACACTGCAGTAGGGTTTAGTCAAAAAACCTGTTTATCTCTCCCTGGCAATGCATTCTAATATTCCACTGTAATTTTTTTTGTTTTATATAACACATAACACATTACTCAACTCCATCTCTTCATTCTGCTTCCAACAGAAGCCACTGGTGAACATGAAAGCAAAACATGTGAGAAATGGGGCAGAGGCACCTTCAGCTTCTGTCTGTTATCTGTGAGGGATTCAGCAGCTGGCTCTAGTGACCTCTCAAAGATGATAAGCTAGCTGATAGTTGGCTTTCTGCTCCAAGTCCTCTTCCTCTTCCTCCTTCCTTGGACACAAAGTCATGCAGGACCAGCCCCTCAGCCATGAGCTCACCCTGCCCTGAAGGGGCACCTTTGCTGGTGACTCCACTGAGACACGCACTGCTGAAAGCCACACGTTCCTCACACTGTGTTTATTTTCAAATAGCCCATGATCAGCTCATCCTACAAACTGAATCAAGAACCTCCATGCCTTAAATCATAAAGCATACCCTCCACTAACTCCTGGAAAAATACCCAGAAAGAAAACTGAAAAGCCTGAGAACATCAGACTTGCTTACTGCTGGAAACTGCTCTTATGTTCCTGCTTAGCACTCAGGTGGGGCTGCTGCCCCAGTCCAGCACAAGGAACAGCATCCTAACCCACTGTACTTGGAGTAATTAGATGGCTGTTCCCACTAACACTTTTACACTTGAAGAAGTTGAACTAAAAAAGTAAACAAATTAATTTTCTTTCCTTCCAACCGACAACACGGTGATCACAAACAAGCAACGGCCGTTGCCATTTCTCAGGGAAATTTCTGCAGGGGCAAAATTTTGTAAGCACATCGAAACCATCAATGTACATTAACTTGAAAAATGCAGTATTTTAAAGTCAATACATTAACTATATGGACAGGTAACACAAACTAATCTATGGAAAACCAGTGGGAGCCAGGCCTGTGCAATGCTGAGCCAAGAACTGGCAGTTCAGTGAGTCAGCCCAACAGCACTCCACAACCAGTGGCTCAAACTGGGGCAGCTGCCAAAACAGACAACAAAAAGTAGAAGGACACAGTGGCTCTGATCTCTCCACAAGGACAATGCAGAGAGAAAGGAAACTACACTGATGAAAGGAACAGGAGATCATGAAGAGAGACCAATGGGGCTGAGATTTCCATCAGGAGCAGAGAAAGAGTATAGGAAACTGGAGGGATTACAACACAGGTGAACAAAACTCATAAAGGCAATAAACAAGCTGAATATGCAGCTCTCATAATTTCTAATTTGCCTACAACTGTAGGGGCAGGGGCTCCTGCAGAAGTTAGAAACAAACTGAGAGCAGATAAAACACTTTTTTACACTGTGAACAAGAAACTCACTGCTCCTGCTACCAGCAGCAGCTGTGGAGGTGGCTGCATTCAGCAGGTTCAAAATGGGACCAAAGGCATGGAAAAACTGATCTGTAAGCAGTAAATACAGGACCAGGCAGGGATAGTCATGGCCCCTGGGAGAGTGCAGGACTGGACCACAAAAGCATCCAGGCTTGTAAGCTTTCCTCAAAGGAGCCTTTGCTATTGCTCCCACAGGAGTTCAATTACTGGCTGAGATGGACTGTGGGTCTGAGCCATCAGGGCATTTCTCATGTTACATTTATTCCCCCACACAAACCTCCTGGCTTTTATTGGATCCAAAGACCAGCAGAAGACTGAAATTCAGAACTTCAATTAGTGCATTGTTTTGGTATTCACACACGCAGAAGATCCTGAATGGATGTTACTTTCATTACACATATTTCTGGATTATCTTTTTTTTCCATTGAAATGTGGGCTGTCTTTTGGGAGTCAGCCAGCTGCCTTCAAGAGACAATGGTGCTGAGCTGCTGTCAGCTGCTGCACTGGAACACAATACCATCTGACAGACAAGAAAAACAATTCTTAACGTACTTACCATGAATGTGCCAGAGGTTAGCACCAGTGTTAGTTGTGTGTGTTAGACAAGAAAGTGCTCTCTTATACAGCAATCAGCTTGGGAAAAGCTAAAAATAACATAATTGCAGAGTACTGTGCAGCCATCCTCCTGCATGTGAGCATTTCTAGATGTGAAGCTTATTTTAAAGTTATAAAAAGAGCATTTAAGAGAAATCAACCCATCAGCAAAAAAATCTGTCCTCTGCATAATGCCCAAAATTCTCCATTGATACACAGACAGCATCTTTCCCTGCCAGAGAGTGGAAAAAAAGTAATTTGGAGAACAGGCCTGCATTACTAGATATCATTTAACAGCAAAAAATTCATGGAGGCTTTACTTTGAAACTATTGCTTCCCACAAGACCAGAAAACTTGGGAGATCACAGCAGAATTAGAAAGTGCCTGCGTGACAAGTCTGAAATTGAGCCACATACCTTTCCTTCCTCAAAAGACTATTTTGATAGCAGACTTAGTTCAGCTTATTTACAGGTTTGCAGGTCACTTTTTAACTTGTCAAAACATATGCCAGGCATGTGTGCAGCAGCCAGATAACTTATAATTTAAGTAATTTCTGAAAACAACATGCAGAAACAAACATTTAATACAGATGATTATCACTTATACTTTGATTTTGGCTTCATACTACTATCTTTGCATCACTGTATTTAATTACACTCCACATTTCCTTCATGAGTCATCGTTGCATAACAAACCTGATAGCCACTTTATGGGTGTGTTGCAGGTTTGCACAATTAACTGAGTCTATTGGACTGGAAATGACGATTTGTATTAACTGAAAAGATCATGTGGCTGCAGAGTTTGTGGGTGTTGGTTTATTAGAATGGAAAGTGCCAATTAGAGAAGGAGAAAACAAAGACAAACTAATGATGTTTTAAAGAGAAGTACCTATGACTTCCTGGAAATGCTAAAGTTTATCTGGGATAGGATTCCCAGGTGCTAAATTACAAAGAAAATGATTCTTCCTCTGTTCATGGGCACATAGGAATGGCAAAGGAGGAAACACAGGCAATGGAGGGAGAACAAAACCCAGCAAATCCCAGGAACAGGACAAGAGTTTCCATGCCAAGGCCACCACTCCTGTCACCACCACCTTGCAGCCCCTGCCCAGCAAAGGCTGCTCAAGCTGGGCACTCAGGATGCAGCAGGGACTCACTGGGGACCATCTGCTCTGCCCTGAACACTTACAGATATTCACCAGATCCCAGGAGGAAGAGAAAAGGTTTTATCAACACAGACCAGCTCCCAAAACTGCAGTGACCCCAGAGAATCAGGAAGACAGTGCAGGCTCAAGGCAAGAACAATTTCTTGACTTGTGAGTGTAAAGCTTTGGTCATGCAGGTGCAGCCTCACCACCCAGACCTGCACCACTGCTCTCCCTGCAGAGATGTTTCCAGCCATTCAACAGCAATATTTTTCTCCTCTCCATATTTTAAGATTAACAGCAAATTCAGTTCAATCATACTTTACTCTTCAAAACTACTTTCAACATCTCCATCTCATTACCACAAATCATTACTAAAAATATAAACACCAGATGCCTCCAAACTGACTGAAGGTTATATATTCAACATTTTGATTAACAATTAAAAGGTGATACTTATGACAGAATAAACACCATATAATTTAAGTAAAGATGTGCTAAAAACTCAAGTTATTTAGTTGCTCCAAACTCCCATTAATTATTCTGCAATGTACTTAAACCCAAGAAATTTCATAAATTAATTATCCCTCATAAAGTTCCTAAATTTCAACACAGAAGTGAGTACAGTTCAGTATTTGAAAAAAACCCCACCCACAATTAATATAGTTCAATGTGGTAATTAAAGGAGGAAAAACTATTTTTAGGTGGAATTTTTGGGAGGGGCTGAGGGGAGGAGTGGAGAAACATACAGAATCAGATTGTTCCCTTAATTTGTATTTTTATAATCTAGACACAACATTTTAAATACTTCTAAATACATATTTAAAATAGCTATCAGCTATTTAATTCTAAGAGCCAAAATTCAGATATGTTGATTAATCTATTTTGCCAGCAAAATCATTAGGGTCTGTAGAGTTTCACTTCTCAGAAAATTAGTGTTTTATTAGGAGGCACAAATCTATTCAGGTGAATAAAGCATTAGGCTCTGGAATTAAAGATGTCATTCATAAATAGACATTAAAACACATGTCAGATTTTGGCATGCCAAAAAAATCTTGGAGCAAGCTCACCAGCACAGTCTCAATTTGTTGGGGGTGTCTGTGGTACAGGATGAGCAGTGCAAATACAAACACACATCTCAAAATACAAATG
>NC_046244.1:3661635-3666635 GCF_009819885.2 Catharus ustulatus
GCACCCTGGGCCAGCTGCACAGAGCCTGGGCCAGCTACAGAGAGCCTGGGCCAGCTGCAGAGACCTTGGGCCACCTGGGGGCACCCTGGGCCAGCTGCAGAGACCCTGGGCTTGCTGTGGGCACCTTGGGGGGACTGTGGGCATGCTGTGGGCATCCTGCCGGTACCCTGGGCCACCTGCAGGCATGGGGGGCAAACGGTGGGCACCCTGGGCTTGCCGTGGGTATGCTGGGCTCCTGCCATGCTGGACTTGTTGCATGGGCTCCTGCCATGTGGGTAGGAGCTGTGGTATGCTGGGCTAGCTTTGTGCCATGCTGGGCTAGCTCCATGTTGCCCTGGGCTTTCTTATGCTGCCTTGGGCTCAGTGCATGCTGTGCTGGGCTGGTGCCACTCTGGGCTCACTGCAGAAGCCAAGTGCTCTGTCACCAAGCCAGGCATCCCCTGCCTCCTGTCTCACCTGCATGCACCAGAGAGGTGCCCTGGTCTGACCTGAGTCCGGGGAAAAGCAGGGCCAGGAGGAGTCAGGGCTAAGGCTGAGCTCAAGGGAGCCATCTCTGCCACACAGAGCTTTGGCAGGGAGCTGCTTGCCCAACATCAGCTGGTGTGTGGAGGGCAATGCTGCTTGCAGCCCTGGATTGCCAGCTGAACCCAGCCTAGGCTGATAGTCATCAATATCTGTTACCAGTGTTCTTCTGCATAGCATAACACCTCATGGATTTTCCATGCTGGAAGATGCTTGCATTACTGAAATCTGGGGGTTTAGCATGGGCAGTGAAAAAGGCAGGCTCTGAATGACACAGGGAGACTCACTCTTCAAAAAAGGGTGTTTTTTTCCAAGACTTTTTTGTCCAGTGGTAAGGGCATACCCAGAAGGTCTCCAAAGGATTTCAGACTCTGTTGTAATAGGGGGAAGGGCAGAGTGTATTACAGCAGGATCCCCAGGTCCCTGGCTGTGTGCACTGTCAAGCATTAGACAGATAAATTGTGATTTCAGTTGCACAGATTAAGCTTTTCTGAGGAGGCTGTAACTGCACATCCATGCCCAGCCAGGAGCTGTGGCAGCAATCAGAAATAACCTAAAATGCAAAGCTTTGAAGATACCAAAAGATCTCAAGAATATCACACCTCAAAGTGTTGTCTTCACAGCTGGGCTGGAAAGAAATTGGGGTTTATAGCTGCAGGTATCACTAGGATTCACCAAAATGAATCCAGTCCTCAGGTTCACTCGGGTCTGGAGCCAGATGCACTATCCTGGGAAGCCATCTAGAGGTAGGCACTGGAATTAAGGGACAATTGCACTTAAAAACATTCTCAGACTTCTTCACATCTCTAGTTACTAAAACACCACCTCAATGGACCTTTGAATCTAAGCACCCATATGTGAGAGAGGTGAGTTTGCATGCTGAATCCCTTTAAAAAATGAACTCACTTTTCTTCTCTGGAATCAAACAGGTATTTTTGAAAGCAGGCATTCAAAGTGGCCATGTGGTAACAGAGTGTTCAGGGTTTTTTTGTTGGCCAAAAGAAGGGAGCTGAGTTCCTGGTGCCCCCATTTCAACAGCTATATCACACCTAGGGTTTTTAAATAAAAAATATGAAAAATACCTAAATGCTTGAATTTCAGCTCTGTTAAAAGTTCCACAGAAGTTTTAAGTAAAAAAAGAAGGAAATAAAATTGAGAGGAGAAACTTGCACAGTCTTTACCCTTAACTGCTAAGTTACCTCATATGAAATAAGCCATATGACTGTCACTGCATAATCACAAAGTGTCAGGAGAGAGGGTTTTGAAGAGAAGATGAAGCATCCTGACTGGGAGCTGTCTGTACATACTGTCAGAATCAGTGAGTGCTCCCTAACTGACCTTTGTCTGAAACAACCAGAGCATTTCCATGGCCTGCTGGCAGTGTTTAGCACCTTGGTGTGTTTTTACAGTAATACCTCTAGAAATGCAGCTTGGGGAGGCACCTGGCATTACAATTTTCCTCTCAGTCCAGCAGCTCTGGAGGGGAGAGAGAAATTACCCAGAAAACCCAGTGTCTGGCTTAAACAGGAATGACTCAGTGTCTGGACTGGGAACAAATATAACAACTTTCTGGTATGGAAACAAGGAACAGTGTTGAAAATGAAAGGATATGAACTCCATCAAAGTATATTTGGTTTTCTGATTCCTGAGTTCAGTCTCTTTATGCTTAAAGCACCACAGACATTTAAAGTAGAAAACTCATCAGTATTACACAGTTAACTTGTTTAGATTAAAAAGAAAATTCATGATTAATGTAAAACATTTGCAGGTCCTTTGAAGCCGGGGGAACAGAATAATCTTGTGAACATTTATTTCATGTATCTATTTCCAGCTTGAATGGAAGTGTTTGAAGTGATCATTTTTTTATTAATTATGATTTTGACCTATGTACAGAGTTGCTACTAAATTTGGATTGGGAGTTAAAAGACAGTTCTAAATATATAACATTTTCCTAACCTACTCTTCATTAAAGTATGAACTATTTTACTTGTTTACTGCTTTAGATTTACCTTGAAGCAGTGGAAACTAGTAGATGCTGCATTGTACAAACCTACAAAAACGAAAAGTAAAAGTAGATTTATAGTAAAACTGTAGTTAGTGCATCTTGCACATAGTAAATTAAAACTATATGCAAGTTATTTTAAAATTCACTAATTCAACCAGAAAGTCAAATAGCTTTAAATACAACACATACTATGTGTGAGAGAATTAGAACTTTAGAGGTATTGTCCCTTTTAATTGCAGTTCTACTCTGAAAAGGAAAAAACCAAGGAATATTCCAGAATTTCATCTGATTGTTTTACACCAACCACTGCACTCTTTCTTGGCAAGAGGTCTTTTCCCAAAGTGTTACCTTTACAAAACCAACATGAACTTTTATTTACAAAGTCCATCTCTGTTATTAAGACTCCCTAAACTACACTTTCATACAGGGCTGATTATCCAAAGTGTTTGAAATGCTGCAGGTACCAAAGGACACTCAGTTCATACCTTTGTGAGGGTGACAAGGATTTGTCACATCCCAGCAGTTCTCTCTAATTATCAGTCTGAAGTTGTCCCAAAGTGAATCCTGGCCATGTTTCCCCTCAGAAGTCCTAAATCAGCACCCTGAAACATTCCATAATCAGCCCTGTTAATTCTGTGAAATTGCATCATCTTCAGAATTAATTTTGCATTTTTGGCAGTTGTTTCCTACACAGACACAACAAACTGTAAACTGAAAAAACCAACTAACACAACAACTTTTTTAAATCCATTTTCATGACACTTTTAACTGTGTTTTATTCCAGTTTATGAGAGCAAGAAGGCAGTCAGGCTGTCTGGTCCACAGTGGGATTCTTCAGGTGGTCCTGTGCAGGGCCAGGAGTTGGGCTTGGATGATCCTTAAGGATGTGTTCTAGCTTAGGACTTTTTATGATTCTGTGGAATGTATTTCAGTGGTAACTCAGCCAGTTTTGACTTCCATTTGTTGGTTTAGATGTCTGGGTTTGTACTTGCTTTTGGACTGTACTTTGTGTAGATTTACTCCTATTCTCAATAAGAGTCATAGAAACCAAATTTTTTCTGACTGGTGGTGGCTTGAAGGAAAAACCAGCAGTGAAAAGCACATTTCCCTCCAGGACAAGTTGACACACTCTCTATACACATCACTTACATGACAAAGCTCCATCTTTGCAGAACCATGTTACCTGGATCACTAACTGGAGAGGCTCAGGCAGTGTCTGAATGCTCACAGCTCCTGTTACACCTGTGTTTATAGGCAGGATTGTGTTCATAGAGCCTTTGCAGCCAAGTTCCCACCAGCCCTGGAAGGCTGTTTGTACAAATGAGGTTGCTAAACTGCAAGAACTTTTGAAAGAAAAATGAGCTGGAAATTAAAGCTGTGCTTGAGGCGCGTCTGAAAGCCATGTGGACTCACAGTGCTGTGTTTTTAACTTAAAGACTCCCCTCAGATATACACAGTACCAGCCTGGGAACACAGAGGAGCAGTTCCACAATGGAAAGGCTGTGTGACTGTGGTGTCAATACCATCTTTTACATCAGTGCAGGGTTCTTGATCATAGACAATCTATCACATCACATCACAGAATAAAACTGAAACCTCCTTTAAAATAGGAAAACCTCTTGCCAAGCTGATCTGGTTTTTGTTAGGTGAAGTACTGCTGTCAGATCTGGATGAATTTTTGCGCTTCTTGATTTCCTTCTTCCCTTGTGTTCACATTTTCCATTTGAAATGTGTCCCAGTGGTTCTGTGATTTCACACTGTCTTTCTATATGCTGTTAAGAGTCTGATACTGTTGCCTTCTAAGTGGAGTTCTGCCATGGACTGAGCTCAAAGGAACCAGGTTTCTGGTTAACTTCCAGCCTGACAGCAAAGATTCTGTCAGGCCTTTTACAAAAAGCTGCATTTCCATGTCAGGGCTTTCCCAGGGTCTTACAACAAAGCAGTGTCATGAATAAAGATACAAAAATGTCTTACTGAGTAATTCTAAATTTTAGGTGATATCCTTTTCTAGATTCAAGAAGTGTAAAAATATTTGTCTTTATAAGCAGAAATTTTCATTCATAGGGGGTCTCTGGAATTCAAAGGGATGCAACATCACCTGTGTGGTACTTGTTCCACTTGCTGAATTGTTTTCATCCATGTTAGAATTTGTCATTTATTTTAACCACCCTTGGTTTTCCTCACCTATCTGTAATTAGAAGCCAGATCTCTCAATATCTTAGGCTGCTTCAAGACAGAACAATGCAAAAAACCACATGTGAACAGGAATGGAATGATCATGTTTGTTAACCTGATTGACTCATCTAACCTTCTCTGGTGCCTTTACTCACTTTCAGGCCAGTCAATATTTACCCATTCCTTCTGACTAACTCCTCAGTCCTGCCAAAACTTCTAAGGCATACAAGGAGTTGGGGAAACAGAAGAATTATGTCTTCAAGGCTCTTAAAATTAGAGAAAAGTCCTGAAATCCTCC